>NW_015647978.1:85090-89432 GCF_001515625.1 Sinocyclocheilus rhinocerous
GCATTTATTTTCAATAAAAATGAAGGAAATAATAGAAAAGTTGAAAATAAAGTATCGGGTAGGGTTAGGGTATGTGTAGGGAGGGCTTTATTGTCCCAATAAGGTGGCATCCATTTTTTAATTTTAATTAAAATGATCATTTACACTCAATATGTTATTATTGCATACTGTTTATTAGTTTACTACAATATTGAGATGCAGATAATTGCCACTATTTGAAATAAGTACTATAAATAGCATTTTATCATAGTGTAAAGGGAATCTATAGCTAGCCTATTTGCACTTGGTTAGCATATCGCTAGTTGTAAATAATACAATTTAATTACTATTTATTTATTTACTTTTATGTTTTATTAAAGTTCTATTTTGACCCCTACAGGTGTTTTTTTTCCCCATAATATTTGGGGGAGGGGGCACAACATGACAATTCTGTTTAGGGCACCCATTAGGCCAACGGCCCTGCCCTTAAGTTAATGCTTGTTTTTTTTATTTTTTGAGCTGATGAAACACTCTTGTCCTGTTTCCAAGTACTGAAAAAGTACAAAAAAAGCTGCAATATTTTATTTGTTTACTTGCCAGTCATTTGACCATTCACCAACATCAGAGAAACATGAACAGGTGTTTTTTTTCCCCATAATATTTGGGGGAGGGGGCACAACATGACAATTCTGTTTAGGGCACCCATTAGGCCAACGGCCCTGCCCTTAAGTTAATGCTTGTTTTTTTTATTTTTTGAGCTGATGAAACACTCTTGTCCTGTTTCCAAGTACTGAAACACTAGCTTTCTATTTTTTCTATTATATCTACTTGTTTTTCTTTGAGTGTGTATAATATATATATATATATATATATATTATACACCTTGCTATGTGTACTGCGTTAGGCTAACCAAGACTTGTATACAAAAAAAAGGCTGAAATATTTTATTTGTTTACTTGCAAGTCATTTGACCACTCACCAACATCAGAGAAACATGAACATGAGAATGTGTTTTGTTGTTAAATTATTGAAATATTAACTTAAAATCAAAGAGGGTACATCTCATATGTAGTTTACATGTAAGGGGTTCGGCTGACAAACAAGTTTGGAAAGCTCTCAAGTTGAAGAGAGGAGCGTCATTTCCAAAATAACATTCCAGATAGCAAAATCCCTGAGGCCCAGATCCGGCCCACACTTGACACATTCATCTGGCCCACAATGATGGCAATCGTGCGGTCCGCTCCTGTTTGCCAGATTTGGGCCACAAGCAAGCCAAAATAAGGCCCAATGTCAGCCATGAATAAACCAAATAAAGCAGAACTGGCCCAAATCTGGGCCACATTGATTTGAATTCTGGCCCAGATCCAATACCTTGCTCCGGCCCACATACTGTGAAAAATGATGGCACTTGGGCGGTCCACTCTTGTTTGCCAAATTTGGGCCACAACAAGCCAAAGGAAGGCCCAATGTCAGCCATGAACAAACCAAATAAAGCAGAACTGGCCCAAATTTGGGGCACATTTATTTTAATTCTGGCCCAGATCCGGCCCAGATCCAACACCTTGCTCCGGCCCACATACTGCATGGAATAATGGCATTTGGGCAGTCCAGTTCTGTTTTGGGCCTCAAGTAAGCCTTAGCATTGCTGCATGTAAGCCAACCAAATAAACCAAAACTGGCCCTAATGTGGGCCACAGTTGATTTTTATTCTAACCCTGGTCTTCCCCACATTCCTCGTGTGGCCCACATGCTGCATGGAATGGTGGCATTTTGGCAGTAGTCCACAAGCAGGCCACTACACAGCCACATTTTAGCTGATAATGAACAAAATAAACCATAAATATACATAATCTGGGCAACACTAAGCCTTAAGTGAGTTATGCATCAACAATACTCAACATTGTAAAGAGATATTTAAAAAATGTCCTCCATGAATGTTCAAATAAGTTCCAAAAATGTGCCCTACTTGATAAAACCATCCTGACCCAAGTTTTGCACAAGCAACAATTACAATGTCACAGATAAATATTCAAAGACACATTCCAATACTTAAAAAACTGTTCTTCACAAGTTTGAACTTAAATGCTTCTCACTCAGACTCTACCTACACAGTAAGTCTGTGAGTGTCATAGCTACGCTATGTTAAAGAACGCACGACGAAGATGAAAGGTTATATATCATAAGTCTTCAATCCAACAAGGGTAAATCCAAACACAATGCAGCTCAGCAACATTTAAGACATGTAGACATAAAACCAGAAAAACTCAAAGTGAACATACAGGAACTTAAGTACTCAGACCAAACAAGGATAATTAACTAGGCACACCTGGGGTGTATTCCAGAAAGGAGGTTCAACAAACTCGGAGTTAAAATTTGAACTCGGAGTTGACTTACCCTGAAATGGGAAACTCTGAGTTTTCGGTTTCTGAATAGCTGATCAGAGTTAGTTCAATCCACTCTGAGTATGTAGACTCTGAGTTTAGTGCGTGCACCACGACTATGAAAAGCCATGATCAATGGAGCTTCGAAATTACGATTCACCATGGCAACTGTTACGGAACTGCTCAGAGACTGAATGAGGATCCAAATGCAATGTTTATTAGGAAAGTCCAGAATCGAAATCAGACAGCAGGCAAGGGTCAACACACAGGCAATCAGTCCGACTTAACAACAAGGCTGAGAACACAGGCAAAGAGTCCAAGAACCAAGATATATATAAACAGGAGAAACGCTCAGAGATGCAGTGTAACACTTACAAGACTTCGCCAAGAATGACAAACTAAACCAGACTTATGTAGGGTGAGCAGACAGGATAAATGAGACACAGGTGCAAATAGTGAGTGTTGATGAGTTCAGGCAAAGTATTATGGGAAATGAAGTCTTTGATGGAGTGGTAGAAGTCTGGGATGGAGTGCCCTCTAGCGAAGCTCACGGGCACTCCAGCTAGAGATCATGACAGAGCCCACCCTTAAGGAGCGGCTTCCGTGTGTATAAGGACACTTGACAATAAAGCTCTGTCTGATTCTGATTCTAATTCATGGCACTCTAATTAAGGCCTTATGGATACACTTCTTATTTTATTTTATTGTATTTATTTATTTATTTTTTACATGGACATTAGGCAAGTTCACCCTTCAAATTCTCATTACTGCAATACATCCAGATATAATTATCAAATTAAAGATTTTCGTTACTTTATTACATTCATTTTTTAAATTATTACAATCAAATATTATTGTAATCAATTTTGTGTTTGAAATGAACACAATGTCTGATGCATAAATACTTCACAATTTAAATAATATTTTAAATATTCAATTTAGTAATTAAAAAAGTAAATAATTTTATTCATTTATTACATATTTATTGCATGTTTACTTGTCATAGACATAATGTCACAATGCAGAACATCTTTGTGTCCTAAAACAGCTTAATTTTCTTAAGGCATAATTAAGTAATTTTGTATTTTTCCTTCTTTTAAATCTTTTGATTTTGGGATCCAACCTTGATATCCTAAACCTGCTGTATATAGTCACTTGTCCCACTATATAGAGATCTAAGACTCTAATCTCACAAATCTACAGAAATGTAATTTTCCCTGTTTTACTTGTAAGCTCAATAATGCAACAGCAGAGGGCAGCATTTCTATACAAATTACAGGCATTGAACTGACAACTTGAACTGAGTATAATATAGCAGCATTCACTTTTACTGATGATAGTGGTTTGCCACATAGTTACTGTTTGATGCAAATGATCTAAACCAACGCTCCACTATCAGTCCATGGTGGAGTTGACGGAGGGAGCAACCATGAAGGTGACACTGGAGGTATCAGGGGTCCGACTAACGGAGATGGAGCCGGTGGAAGGGGAGCCCAAGGCAGAGACAGAGAGCCAAAGAGCCGGGGTGACACTGAGGGATTGGAGGGCCATGGTGGAGCCGACGGCTCTGGCGACCGAGGCGCAGGTGGGGATCCGGAAGGCCGTGGTGGAGCCGGAGCGACCGAGGACCAAGGCAGAGCCGGAGGGAGAGAGGAGCCCAACGGAGCCGAAGGGACGAGGCAAAGCCAGAGGAGTGTAGTCCTGAGGCGAAGGCGGGTCGACGAATGACCAAGGTGGAGCCGGAGGAATGAGGAAGCCCGGAGCAGAGCAGGTAGATAGTTTTGAAACTGCCTCCCTGGCCGTGACAGGACAATCAGAGAGTTCACATACGGCCTCCATTGGCAGAATAGGACAGGCAGAGAGTTCACATACGGCCTCCATAGCCGTGACAGGAGAGGTAGAGAGTTCACAAATGGCCTCCACAGCCGTGACAGGGTAGGACGAGGATTCACAGACGGCCTCCTTAGCCGTGACAGGACAGG
>NW_015647978.1:89541-90934 GCF_001515625.1 Sinocyclocheilus rhinocerous
AAATTAAGGTTATTCCTAGCATTTGGTGCCATTTGAGCCCCATGATATGTGGTATTGTGTAAAAATGGGCTAATACTTTGCTAAATGCCCTGGGGTGTATTCCAGAAAGGAGGTTCAACAAACTCTGAGTTAAAACTTGAACTCTGAGTTGGCTTACCCTGAGATGGGAAACTCTTGAGTTTTCGGTTTCTAAACAGTTTCTAAACAGCTCAGAGTTAGTTCAATCCACTCTGAGTATGTTGACTCTTGAGTTTGAGTTTCGTGGTGCATGTCACCACGATTATGAAAAGCTATGATCAATGGAGCTCCGAAATTACGATTCACCATAACAACAGCACCCGACAAAAATACTTCCGCATACTACGGAACACGTAACTTTAATTCTAAATCAATGTTATCAGAGGTGAAAACTGGCAGAAAGGTAATTTATTGAACTAATATTAATTTTCATGGTATCCCACGGGCAAAAAAAAAAAAAGAAAAGAAAAAAAAAATGTGGCAGCAGAAAAAAATTAAACATAAAAACATCATTCAATCAGGTAAAGCTTCAAGCGTAAAATGGGTGTAGGCTAACGTTACATGACTTTACAAATATTTGACACTCAATAAATATCATTCAGTGTACATCTATTTCAATGTGCAGCAGCTTTTCCCACATAGTATAATGCTTTTTCACATTCCTCTCCTGATGTAAATGTAACTCCCGCGAATTAATGCAGCCTCCTCATCTACTGGATCCCTTATAAAAATACATGCCATTTTTGTCACATTTACCGTGTCTGCATGATGAAAATGAAAGTGGTCCGGAAAGGGGGAGGAGACCGAAAGAATCTCTGGGTTTACCGTAGAAAACTTGCTCCCGACCAGGTTAGGTTCACAGAGTAAGTTACTATGGTTGTATGGTTTAGTTTTGTCTTTTATTGGAACCGAAAACACTGAGTTTACCCTTTCTGGGGTTAACAAACTCTGAGTTTCCAACAAAACCCACTTTCTGGAACAGGCCCCAGAACAGAATAATACAATCAACACAACAAGGGAAACAGTGCAAAAGGAAAACAAAGTCCAAATTAACAGAAACCGTGACAGTAAGAGTACAATCATTATAGTGCACTTCTGTTTTTATGCTGCACTGTACACATATTAAAAAACTGCCATTAAAAGCATGATAAAAAATTAATTGCTGCGTATGTAGCCTTCTTAAGACTCACATCCACATCACCCTGCATCAGTTAACTGTGTTGCATCCTACTAAATGTAGCCAAATTCTATTAGGCCATATTTACAATTTCAAGCTTCCATTTCAATTAGCCAGTGTCAAGTGTTACATCCAAGAAGTGGTCCTCATCTGTTTTATTATATATGGGGAATATTTGCCATGTCAAATGTGGGACAA
>NW_015647978.1:90970-96014 GCF_001515625.1 Sinocyclocheilus rhinocerous
ACAGCCACATTAGCCAGTGCTTACCGTGCCATACCTTTGCCAAAACTGGACCAGATATGGTTTAGGATAACTGGGCCACATTTGTGGCATCATATATGGGCCACTTTAGGCTCACAGCCACATTAGCCACCCAGATAGCATGTGAATGTGGGCCACTTAAGGCAATGATATGGCACTGCTGGCCTTCTTATGGCCCGTACAAAATGGATGTGTAAGCCTGAAGTGGCCCATATGTAAAACAGCAAAAATGGCCCAAATGTATCAAATCACATGTGGGCCTCTGAATATGACCCTAAAGTGGCCCATGTAAACAGTGATTATGGCCCAAATAGTGCCAACCAAATGTGGGCCACCTTTGACAAAAATGTGGCATTATCGGCAAAGGCTAATTAGGGTGTAAACCAAATATGGTCCACATATGTTTCAGCAAATGTGGCCCAGGTACATTAAAATGTATCTGGGCCAGTTTTGGCAAAGATATGGCACAGTGAGCATTGGCTTACGGCACAGTCAGCATTGGCTTATCAGTGTGTAAGCCAACTTGTCCCACATTTGACATGGCAAATATGCCCCATACATTATAAAACTGATGAGGACCACTTCTGGTTGTAACACTTGACAAGTGAGGCCACTTCTTGAATGTAACACTTGACACTGGCTAATTTAAATGGAAGCTTGAAATTGTAAAAATGGCCTAATACAATTTGGCTACTTTTAGTAGGATGCAACACAGTTAACTGATGCAGGGTGATCTGGGGTGTATTCCAGAAAGTGGGTTTTGTTGGAAACTCAGAGTTTGTTAACCCCAGAAAAGGGAAACTCAGGGTTTTCGGTTCCCTAGCTTTGTGAGCCCAGTGAACCTGATCTTAACCAGGGGTGTATTCCAGAAAGCGGGTTTTGCTTGAAACTCAGAGTTTGTTAACCCCAGAAAAGGGAAACTCAGGGTTTTTGGTTCCAGTAAAAGACAAAACTAAACCTCTCGGTAAGTTACCATAGTAACTTACTCTGTGAACCTAACCTGGTCGGGAGCAGGTTTTCTTCGGTAAACCCAGAGTTTCTTTCGGTCTCCTCCCCCTTTTTAAAGCGTAAGCAATGTTTAAATATCTCATTCATTCATTCACGTGGGACTTTGAGACCACTGTGGACATCTATACTTTATTTTTATGAAATAAAGATATTTTATGCACAATATTTCAGTTACACTACACTTGAACAATAACTTTTATCTTAGTTCTTAACAGCTGGACAAAAAAAAGTGTTAAATGAGTATACAGATTGCATTTATTTTTATACAGTAATTGCAGTAATTTTATACAAAAGACATTTTTATGAAAATATATCAATAAAACCTAAATCAATGTATTTACAATGTTTAAATATTTTCCAAATTGAAAAGTGAGATTTTTAATCAATACTTCCAAACTTAATTTTTCGGCTTTCCTTGCAGGCCACAGATTGTTGAGCAATTTTTTTTTCTCTCCAATTTATCAAGTTTTTCCTTGTGTATATGACACACAGCAACACTATTCAGCCGTGTTTGTGTCATGGTACTACGAAGCCATGTTTTTAACCTTCTGAGACCACTGAAACTTCTCTCAGTTTCTGCTGAGGACACAGGAGTGGCGAGAAGCAATCGGACAAGTGTTTCCACCTGATCAAAAAGACTACGGACTTCTGGACACATCCCCTGAAGGATGCTTGCTGCTTCACCGCTGGACTGCATATTATACTTTGATCTGAACATTGCCACTTGTGTGTTAAGGGATATTTTGTCCAGTTCTGGGTACATTTGTACCACATTATCTACCACCCCTGTTAACAGGACATTTTCCAGATTCCTTAGCATCAGCAACCCTTCCTGCTCAAAACGTTCTCTAAACTACATATCCACAACATCAAGCACTTTGTAAAACTCCATTTTGTAATAATCAGATTGAGATGAATGCACATGTGCACAAGCCTGACCAGTTAGACGTTTAGGAGGATTACGAGTACGGGGCAGTGCAATCGGAGAGAGATCAAGGATTTGGCACATTTCTGATGCTTTGACATTTGAAAACTCTCTGGATTTATTTTCTTTGCAATAGCATCCCTCACACAGGCAACAGCTGAAAGCATACCATTGATTGTCTGTGTTCGACTTTGGAGAGATGTGTTGAGGTTCTCCAATTCCTCTATAGCCTCTAAGGCAAGCAAAAGACCAAGAACTACATTTCCCTGCTGAAATCTTTCATGTAGTCCATTTGCCCTGTTAGCTGTGTCTGAGCTGCCAGTTGCCATTTCATTCAGAGCAAGCATTACAGACTCATACTGATTCAGCACAGCATGGATAGCACTGGAGCGAACTGTCCATCTTGTGGGACAAAGGGGCCTTATAGATTGAAAGGACCCTTGAACAGATTTTGCAACTTCCTTGAACAAAGATTTAAATTTACCTGACTGCCCCAAAAAAACCTAACTCATGAACCCACTGTAAAGCACTGTGGATAACACGTGAGGCAGTACAAGCATGCTGTGTAATGAGATTTACACAATGGGCACCACAGTGGATGTATGGGGCAAGAGGTTGTTCCTTTTTAATGATGGCCTGTGCTCCAGAATACCTGCCAGCCATATTTGCTGCACCATCATATGCCTGCACTCTTAATCCAGAAATGGGCAAATTTAAACGAACCAACACATCTTTCACAATCTTTGCAAGATTCTCTCCTGTACCCACAGATACCTCATAAAGGCCAAATTAACTCTTCATGAATCACCAAATCATTATCTACGTATCGGAGACAAAATGCTTCTTGCTCTTTGCCTGAAACATCTTGCGTTCCATCCATCATTACAGAAAACTGCAACTGAGGGAGTGATCTTATATTGTCTGCGATATCTCTGATGATAGAACTGCTCAACAAACTAAGGAGCTCATTCTGAATTTGTGCAGAAGAGTAGTCTTTTCTACCTGACAACCACTTACTGAGACAGATCTTCTTCTGCCTTGTATTTCAGCACCTGATGAAGATTTCCCTCACTATCATCATGCCCTCTTAGGGCCAAGCCCTGCCTTGCCAACAGCTGCACAGATTTGCTCTTGCTTCCTCTTGTTGTGATGCCTGAACACTACACAGCTGTGCCTTAACTGATCTGTCTTTGTATACATATGTTGTTACTGCTGTCTTGTGACAATCTGATTTTTCATGTGAACTGAATCGCTCAAGAGCTTTTTTCCAATTCTTGAAACCAGTTGAAATAAATGCTGGTTCTGTATTTTTCGCAAGGGAAGATACTTGTGTTTTAAAAGCTTTACTACAATAAAAACACAAAACACCTTCAACATTTGGATCGAAATGGAGCCATTTAAATTTGCTGTACCACTGTGTCTGAAATGAAAGGGTACGGTCTGACAGTGTCTGCTTTATGATACATTTGGGATCAGGGTGGTTTGGTTTAGTTGCCGAGAAATGTTGATAAGAGTCTGCAGATTCTTCCCTGTTCATCAAATCAGTTCTCTCTTCTCTTCGGTTCTCACATGTGTCCTCGCTTTTTCCCTCATCTCCCTCTCTCTCTCGCTTCCTCTTTTTCCCTTCCTTCCTCACACATGACTGACACTTCCTCACAAACATCCTAAAAACAAAAGATATAAACAGCTTATAGGGGGCAGGGATCACTCATTTATTGACTCATTTGCCATTTCCATAGTTATACAAAACTTCACAAGTTTTTCATTTAGATGTACAGTATATTTAGCAACCCATAAATAACCTACAATACTGTAATTAACACTATTGGAACACACTGCCTTTACACATAAAACTAATTTTATTTAACAGTTTGAACATGAAATAGAAAATGTTCTCTTTTGTTTAATTCCTTAAATGTTTAAGGAATTAAATTAATGTGTAATTCCTTAAAATATTGGCAAGTAGTCCCAATTAAGAAAACACTGCCTTAAAATAGTCAATCCTCTTTTTTATACAAATCTCACCTGTACACATTCTGGAGAGGTCGAGCAACTGTCCTCCCCTCTCTCTGTCAGTGACGTCACAGCCTGCCTTTCCTACAGACCAGTTAGGACATAGCAGTAATGAATTAAAAGACTAAAATATGATAAAAGTATGATAAGATATTCGGCGCAAAACAAATTTGCTTTATTGTGAAAGGATCATTCTACTCCGGATGCGAGCAGCACGTAGGCAACAACAAAAGACAGCAGAACCCAATAATCAATTATGTCTCATTTAGCGACAAGTAGGAGAGCATTTAACACACACTGGATCCGGCGCAACATGACAAGGTTCATACGGGTTCTGTTGTATTTTGTCGTGTCGCATGATCGAATCGCTCGCTTCCAGTGTACACACGACGTTACAGTAGGTTAAATAATTACATGAATATTTGATAGTGTGATTCGTGTCATCGCGACATAACACATACTTACAGTGCGTGTTTGAAAAAAGGATGTAATCGTCCTCTGCTTTTTTCTGGGGTGCATTTTACCCCAGACCACCAAGGAGCAAAGAAGTGAATGAACGAAAGAAAATTTGCGAGAGCAACAGGAGATTTGAAGCTCATGGCAGACGCGCCCAAGAGATTATTCGCCCTGTAATTGGCTGGATGTTAGTTCACTCAAATCTAAGTAACAAATCAGAGAACACAGGCGGAAAATATTGGCGGTGGGTCAAAAAAGTGCTGGGGACAGAATCACCTGTTTCTAAAAGTGCGGGGGACGTGTCTAAATCATTAGACTATATGGGAAAAGCTGCTGCACATTGAAATAGATATACACTGAATAATATTTATTGAATGTCAAATATTTGTAAAGTCATGTAATGTTAGCCTACACTCATTTCACGCTTGTAGCTTTACCTGATTGAATTATGTTTTTATGTTTATTTTTTTTCTGCTGCCACATTTTATTTTTGTTTTGCCCGTGGGATACAATGAAAATGAATACTAGTTCAATAAATTACCTTTCTGTCAGTTTTCACCTCTGATAACATTCATTTAGAATTAAAGTCAAGTCAAGTCACCTTTATTTATATAGCGCTTTTAA
>NW_015647979.1:0-1362 GCF_001515625.1 Sinocyclocheilus rhinocerous
ATGAGTGTGAAATTTCCCAGCCTGAGATTGCGTCCCATTCCGGCCCTGGTCAATGCTGGTGTTTATACCGGCCGCGCCGCAGCCCAGAACAGCCCAGCCCAGCCCAGAACAATTCTATTGTATTTTGTCGCGACGCTCTCGTCCAGTGTAGAATAGAACCCATAGGCCTTTATCACACTTCCGCGTTTGAAAATCAGAAGATTCAAATAGTAGCGTAAAAAAAAAACTTCCGCTGCAGCCTCTATCAATGGCTGTGCCCATAGCACGCCATTGTTGTGGATTATTTATGTAGAATTCAGCACATAAATGTCTTCTAAAGACACCAATCTCAGTTTACAACAATTAATTGAGTATTATGAAATGAAGGAATATGCCGTCACGATATCCTGCGTATTTCGTGACTTAAACAGGAGCACGCAAGCCATACTGTAGCCTTATTTCATTTTAGAACAGCGAGAAAACTATACAAACAATATATCACATTAATAAGCTTTAGAATTAGCCAAAGCTTAAAACATTAATTATAACTAAAGGCTGTATAGAAGGATTAAATTAAAGATTTAGGGCAAACTTGTTGTATTAAACATAATTCTCACTTTTTTTTTTCACGCGCTGACTTTATTATGCAATCTCAATTGCATCAAATTGAAGTTGAGTAAAATAAAGAAATATTTCCAGCTCATAGACGATAATTAAAAATAAGTTTGATCATCTTAATCTCCGTGATTGCATGCAACGATCATGCAACGATTTAATGTAATTATATTGTGAAAAAGAATGGGAGGTTAATCGCAAAAGTTGTTAAAATAAAGAAATATTTCCAGCCCATAGACGATAATTAAAAATAAGTTTGATCATCTTAATCGTTATATTCTCCGTGATTGCGTGCAACGATTGAATGTCATTATACTGTGAAAAAGAACGGGAGGTTAATCGCAATAAATATAATGCAAAAATAAACAAAATGATATTAAAAGTAAAATTAAATCAACCCGAGTATTCCTCTGGCAGTTATTTGAGCTGCGTGCTCTTCATTAATCTGACTGGCAACACTGGCAGTGCTGACAGTCGTCACTCAGATAGGCTAATGTTACACATTAAAATGAAGGATTACATGGTATGGAATCGGTATAAATACGCAGTTTTAACATTGACATTTATTGCGTCAATGTTCAACTAAACTAAATTAGTTTAATTTTCTTCACAAAACTGGCGTCTGTCCATTGACAATAAAGCTGGCGGAAATTCCTTTACGCTAATCGGAGCCGGATGCGACACGTGGACTGTAAAAAATGCAGTAAACCGATGCCTCGTTCCATTTATGACATGCTGACACAAAGTTCAAATGATTTTCAACGGTCG
>NW_015647980.1:0-338 GCF_001515625.1 Sinocyclocheilus rhinocerous
TATATCTACTTGCCTGATGCTCACGTGCCCACTGTTGGCGCTTTCGGCGGTGGACAAGGGTCAGTATGGGCACCTGACTGGTCTGCGGCTATGCAGCCCCATACACAACAATCTGCACTGCATTGTTTATTCTGACACCTTTCCATCAGAACCAGCATTAACTTCTTGAGCAATCTGAGCTACAGTAGCTCGTCTGTTGGATCGGACCACACGGGCCAGCCTTTGCTCCCCACGTGAACCTGTGGATAAACGCGCTTGCTTTCTGAAAACAGCGGTTAGTTTGCAGTTTAGCGATCTCCACTTCAATATTCTATTCTCAGAAAATTGTAATTCATCGA
>NW_015647980.1:422-871 GCF_001515625.1 Sinocyclocheilus rhinocerous
GAGAGAGAGAGGCTGTGTATGTATGAATTACAACCCGTTTTGCCGCGTTTCTCTATTAACAGTAAAGCTGTGGCTTTAATTCCTTTAGAAACAATGATGCTACCAGCTCCTTGTTGAGAAAGATAATGTTCTTGAGCGATTAAGCTGTTTAGTTGATAAAACTGCGGGGCAGCGCTAAAAAGTTTGTTCCTGAATGTCTGAGTGCGGCCGCGCTGTGTGAGTGACTGAACTTAACACCAAACTGCTTCTGTTTCACACAAATGCTGGCACAGACGTGCATGTTCGGCTAGAGTCGCTTTGAACTCGTGCATCTTCGGAAGCGGAGCTGCACGGAAAGTTACAAAAAATGTTGTGCACACCGCCACGCGAAACGACCTTGCGGACGCTCGAGTATAAATCAGCCTTGTGCGTTAGATACAGTGAAGACAGCACGTTAGTTTAGAACTCTT
>NW_015647981.1:0-851 GCF_001515625.1 Sinocyclocheilus rhinocerous
GGAAAAATTACTTTAAATATTACGGTATATTGTACTGTATATTGAGAGTTTTTTCTTACAGTGTATATCACACTAAGAGTGGCGTTTTTTTTCTCCAGATATCAGCTTGATAACAAATGTAATATTGATTTTATACAAGTTAGTATTAAGTTAGGCTACTTAGATGTTAGATGCCTGTTTTTGCTGTATTTTGCCAATAAAAATAGTTTCAAATATCACTGTTTTGCGCCTCTGAGCGACACACAGGACGGTGTTTCCTTATTGAATGAATCAGTTTTTTGAACGAATGATTCAGTGACTCACTCATTAAAACAGTCAAATGCTTCATTCCTGAATTAATAGACCTCAGGGGATATATATATACATACAGTACTCAACATTTGAAGGGGATCAAAACCTTTCATCAAAGTTGTCCTAAAACCAAAATGCGCTGTTGTCTTAGGACAACTTTGATGAACTTTTTTTGATCCACTTCAAATGTTATGTATATATATGTATAGTTTAATATATTGTGTTTTATATGTACTGTTTTTTATTTTCTCCCTAACTGTTTTTTTTTCTATATTTGAAATGTATCTTTAAAAAAATTCTATATAATATAAATTTATAATAATAATAAAAATTATATATATGTATATATAAAATATTATGAAATATTTTAAACCTAATGTATAATTTTACTTATTTAATAATATTTATAATAATAATATATTTAAAATGTAATATTATTATAAATATATAATATTTATAATAATAATATTTGAATATATGTAAATTTACACATGGATATACACGCATATATATCTGTGTGTGTGTATATATATATATATATATATATATTTACACACACA
>NW_015647981.1:1746-5571 GCF_001515625.1 Sinocyclocheilus rhinocerous
AGATATTTAATGTCATTTTCAACTTTTGTCTTAACATAGCTTCTTTATTTAGCAGACTTAATCATGAATATGACTTTTTTTGCAGATGAAGTTATTGATGCAGGAAAGAAGACAATACAGATCTTTAATATGCATGAGTGCGAACACCTGTAGTCAATGTGAAGGTTGTTGATCATGCCAGTAAAGTTCATTTGAGTCTCTTTGAATGCCATGAAAGAGAGCGTATGTGTTGTAGGCCACATAAAGAAATTATGACGAAGAAAACTTCAAATTTTGATGTAATCTCGAAGTTTTCTTCCAGAATATATCCTGTGTTTGAGTGCTGATGATTGATAATGTAGTAAATAATGTTCAGTTTCTTGCACAGACTGATCATTTCGCTTCATAAGATCTCAATATATCATCAGGAGTCATGGGTATTAATTTTGTGTATATACATACAATTTATGTATATATGGGCAAAATTTAGAATAATTTTTAAAAAATGGTCTCGCTTTCAGTTCATGAGTGTGAATTTCTAATCAATTAACCACAACACACAAGGTGTTTAAATGCAATTCGAATTTGAATGACAAAAATAAATTTCAGTCAGTTTTAATTTATTTTATTTTATTTAATTAAATATATTACATTTATTTTAAATATATTTATCAGTATAATTCCATTAATTTAATGCAATATTTCGTATAATATATTATATATTCTTTAAATGTATCAAAAACCTTTTAAATATTTATATTAATATAATAAATTATACATATTTTTACAATTATATAATATTTTTAAATATACATATTTTTTATAATTATATAATAATTAATGCTATTATTTGTTGCATATAATTCATGAAATATAATGTAATATAGATTATATTAATTATGTATTAATGTATGAAGAGGCCTATAGGTTCAGTGTTATTTTAGTATCATTGAGATACTAATGTAGGTTTATTAATATTTTGAATCTTTTTTTTTATATATATATTTATATTTATTTTTCTTTTTAATTTGGTTTGAGTTATTTCAGTATGTCAAGTTAATAAAAAAATTATATTAATTATATTATATTAAAATTAAAAAATTAAAAGATTTTTATGTAATTTTATTTCAGTGAATGTTTTTTGTTTTTTCAAGTAATAAGGTTTTTATGAGTTTTAGTTAACTATAATAACCTTGTATAGATAGGTTCAAACATTGGTTATTAATATCATCTAATTTGTCTGGAAGTACTCCATATGTTGGGAAAAATTGAATATTTTATTTAAACTATATACACAAATTATTTGAATTTCATTCCATTTTTAATTCTACTTTTTAAAATTCTAATTACATTACAACTCAAATCAAAGTTCAAATTCAGGATATCCTAATGAACAAATGCTGATCTGTGCCTTGTTTGTTTGTTTGTTTGTTTGTTTTTGGTAAATGCTGTCTGAATTTATTTGCCCCATAATTCAATCAGCAAAGAAAGAGACGTAGCATGCCAAAACAATATTACACAATATGCATAGAAATTGTTGCAGCGCAAGGTGTTCTTGCATGCAAACAAGATGAACCGGAGAAGTTAGATTTTTCCCTGCAGCCTGCAGCTTTATATCCTCTCTGTTGGAGTTTATGGTTATTGTTGTTGTGAGATGGAGGCAGTGGGTTTGATGGGTGATTTACCAGCAGGGGTCAATGCTTTGTTCCTCCAGAGTCTCTCAGGGCTCCTCCAGCGGTAATAGTTTTCAGTAAATAATGCTCAGTGTTTAGTGACTGCTGTACAGTTTCTGTAGTCATTAAACACCGGATCGGCTGTAATGAGAGCGAGGCGGGCAGGTGTTGAGTTTCTGCTGCGCTTTTGTCCGTATTTAAAGCTTTGTGTGCCTGCCGCAGGTGAACATCGTTGACTCGTTCTGCTTTTTAACCAGGTATTATTCTGACAAATCAGACACTTACCGTCTCTGTTCATATCTTGATCACACTCTTGCATGTTGCATAACCTATAACTATGCATGATTATAAGGCTATTTGGATTGTATTATTTGCATTTAGCATTGTTTTTGCATGCTGTACATCACCCGCTGATGCAGGGCGTCCCAAACGGGGGTTCCTGAGTTGGTGGAAAAAGTTATAATTAATTAAATTGAATGTAAAAGAAAAAAAAAATGGAGCTGTACAATTAACACAAAAAAAAAAAGAAGAAAAAAAATATATATATATATAATTTTTAATATAAAAATATAATAATAATAACGAAAAAAATTCATAATAATAATGTATTTATATGTATTTATTACTATTATTATTATTATTATTAATGGATGGAAAACAGATTAATTAATTAAATGTAAAATAAAAATGAGGCTGTGCAATTAATTGAAATAAGTAATAATATAATACAGTTTTATTAATAATAAAAATACATTATTATTATTATTATTATTATGTATGGAAAAAGGTATAATTAATTGAATGTAAAATAAATGGGGCTGCACAAATAAATCGAAATAAAACTGAAATATTTTTAATAATAGTAATAATAATTATACTAATAATATATCATTATTACAAATATTTCAGTTTTATTTTAGTTAATTGTGCAGCCCCATTTTTACATCGAACACATTTTACATTGAAATTATTAATAATAATAATTGTTGTTAAATTATTAAAATATTAGCTTAGAATCTCAGGGGGTACTTCAAGTAAATATTTTACGTTTAGGAAAAACCGTTTGAGAATCTCTGCTCGTTTAAGACACCAGATGAAGTCCTTATAAAACAACAGATATTCTGTATTATTTTGCATTGGTCAGTTTTATTTATAGCACTTTTCACAATGGATATTGCTTCAAAGCAGCTTTGCAAAAATTGCAGTTATGATGTTTTAGATTCTGTAAGGTCCTCAATTAGCAGTTTTTCTGTTTGTTTTGACTGTGAAAGCTGTCCTGTTCCTCAACAGCACGTTTATGCAGAACAGCCGCGTGCATGTTGCATTCAGCCGACTGCGAAATATTGTCACGAGGTGGTCAGACTCGTCCCGCCGCAGCTGCCAGAGAATCGTATCGAGTGTGTTCATCCAGACACACAGAACGGCTCATACTGTCCGAGTTCAGCTGTGTTTCGCCTGTTTGTGTCTAGAGCTGCTCTTCAGGTTGCTCAGCTGATCGTCTGTTTCTTCAGGGTTTCACATGCATTTCAGAAATGAGTTTGCGTGTGTGTGTGTGTGAGTGCATCTACTGAAGGATTAACACACACACACACTGGTTGTCTTTTTTAAGCTCTTTATCACGCTCCCGCTGTGTCCGTCCCAGAGAAACACACTCACACGTTGAAGATTGCGTAGCCAGTTTTTCCAGACCAGTGTCCTGGAAAGAACGAGGCCTTCGAGTGCGTTTTATGCCTAATTATAACTTGGATGTGTGTGCATGCAGTATATAAGATTATGACATTATTATTATTAATAATAATAATAATAATAATAATAATAATAACAACATTGGATGGAATAATAATAATAATAATAATAATAATAATAATAATAATAATAATAATAATAATAATAATAATAATAATAATAATAATAATAATAATAACAACATTGGATGGAAAATTGATAATTAATATAATAATAATAATTAATTAATTAATAAATATATATATATATTTATTGATGATTGTATCTCATTATTAAAACAATTTTAGTTTTATTTCAATTAATTGTGCGGCCTCATTGTTTTTTAAATTTTTACAATTAAATTAATAATAATAATATAGTAGTAGTAGTAGTAATAATAATAATTATTATTACAATATAGCAATAATAATACATAATAATAATTGTT
>NW_015647981.1:8961-9380 GCF_001515625.1 Sinocyclocheilus rhinocerous
CTTTTTTTTTTTTTTACCAATTATCCAAATAATGTTTAGTCCTAGAAAGCTGTTAGTATCAGAACACGTGAGCATAACATAGCGGTTAGCAGATCAATGAATGGAGAGGGCAGCGTTACCAGAGTTGCCCATATCCACACCTTGTTACAACACAGTAGGGCTATTGCCGACAGAAACAAATATGTACTACATCGATGTTTCCTGTCCGCTCGATTTTAGAGTGGACTGTGCTGTTCCGATTCGCATGAACGATATATGAGTGGAGCTGAGCGGAGCACACACGCATAGAGCGGGATAATACGCAGAGCATCACACCACATGAAAAACCTGAGCGGTGAACTAATTTTCGGCAGCCGAATTTCGATGCATCTCTAATTATTGGCAACATCAGAAATTGATGTTGCATCGCGCGGCGTAAA
>NW_015647981.1:9482-9770 GCF_001515625.1 Sinocyclocheilus rhinocerous
TCCAATCGTTTGTGCGGAGAGTTGAAGCTAAAGCGCGCTCGGCAGCACATAGAGGCGCCAGTGCGATCACTTGCATTTTTTTCTAACAGTGGAAACAACTTAATACGCCGTAATTTTTGCTCATAAAGGTAAGAGTAATACATCATCCGTAACTGTAAAGGGCCTAGTTTTATTTGCGTGCCCTCACAATATCAACAAAACCTTGTGCTTTTATAAAATAAAGAAAACAAACGCTGCCGTCTCGGGCTTGACCAGGAGCGCGTCACAATGATGAACCTAAACTCCGCG
>NW_015647981.1:9827-11897 GCF_001515625.1 Sinocyclocheilus rhinocerous
GGCACGCACAGTGCCGTACACCTGCAGGCGCCACTGACTTGGACTGTTGTCGTGGTAATAAACACCGTAAACAGCAACCGTTCGCGTGTCAGCGCTTAATGCGCATATCCTATATGAAAAGCATTTTAGGGGGCCCTTGGCTTTTGGGGGCCCAAGGCGGTCGCCTACCTTTGCCTAATGGGTAAGTCCGCCCCTGTATACTGCTATATTTCACAGCTTTTTGATGATACTCAAAATGTGTATTTGTGCATTTCCACTGAAAGGACTTTAAAGAGTCATTATTATATTTCTAAAGGAAATAAAAAATATTATTATTATTATTATTATTAAATTATATTTGTGAATTTCCTCAAAGGACATAAAATAATGATGATTAATAATAATAATAATAATAATAGTTAGATTTGTGTATTTCCTCAAAAAGTATGGAGCTTATAATATGACAAAACTATTTGAATTTGCATTGTATAAATTTGAATTATTGACAAGTGTCATTTATCAAAACTGAATATTATGTGGCATTTAACATGGTTCTGAATTAGATTTTTTTTACTGGAATATTGAACATTTGAAATTTAACACAACTGAATTTTTCTATAGCAGAGTTTTATAGACATGTATTTTCAAACAGCGAATTTTTCGACTGCAAATATCCAGTTTTTTAAAAATACAGCTTCAAGTTTTCAAGATGAAGAGGAAATTCGGAACATCAAATTCAATATTCTAAAATTCAATACGCAGTGATTCAGATCGTACAGAAAGTAGGTCAGAGGTAATCCACAGGGAAGAGCAGATGATCTCCAAAAAGTCAAACTAAGCATTTTGGCCAATTAGTAGTTTTCTGGCGTTCAGATCAGGTTGATGTACCTGATCATGAATCGCCCAGAGGTATCCATACGTGATTCTAGACCTAAAAGAGTGCTATTTATTATTATTAAATTATTATTACAATTATTATTTGTGCATTTTTATTAGTAGTAGAATTAGTCTTTAGATTTGTGCATTTCCTCTAAAAGCGATATTTTTTATTATTATTAAAAATTTGTGCTTTTTCTCTAAAAGTGATTATTATTAGTAGTAGTAGTAGTAGTAGTAATATTTCGATTTGTGTATTTCCTCTAAAAGGACTTAAAAGAGTGATGTTTTATTATTATTATTTGTCAAGATGAAGAAAGATTGTGAAACTCGTCTAATGACTTGCTCTTTAGGAAACTTAATGAGCTAATTAACATTTTTCCAATTGCAATTAAAACCCATGTTGTTTAATTTTATATCACCAGCAAAATGAAAATAACGTAAATATTTTAACATTTGATTATATCTGCCCTGCCTGTGACATTTAATGATCAGATTTCATTGATTTTGTGACTCACTACACAGCGCGTCACTGAATGTGTAGTAAAGTCCACACTAGGGCTGCCACTAACGACTATTTTTATTTAGATTAATCTATCGACTAATTTATCGATTAATCGATTAATCTAAACGATTAAATTTCCTGCCAAAAAAAACAACAATTTTACTTAAGAATATTGTATTAAACTATATTTCATTAAACCAAATGAAATCCAAAAGTAAAGTGCAACATAAATGCAAGAAGCAAGTGTCCATCTCATAGTATAGAAAAATGAAAATGGAAAAAACTGAATTTGGAAATAAAACTGATTTCATAGGGCACTATAATTATAATTACTTTTTTTGTGGTAATAAAAATAGATGTAAGTGAACAATAGCCTTTAAAATTACTTAAAATACATATATAATAGCAATGAGGCAATAATAATTAGTTCAAATAAAGTATCAAAAGCAAGAAATCATATGGTTTATTGAACAAAACTGTTAAAATACATAATGTATTATAAACAATAGAGCTAATGTGCATTACGCATTACAACAAAGGCCTGCAGAGGGCCCCAACGGCCTGATGATTATTTTTACACATTACCGTGCGATCTAATGCTTGTTTAATATTGACCAAGCCCATTTAATTCAAATGTCCAATTAATCTTTAATATTTTGCCATTTCTTTAGGACAGTAATGCTACAGCCACTGTAATTAAAAGACTATGT
>NW_015647981.1:11986-14121 GCF_001515625.1 Sinocyclocheilus rhinocerous
TATATGGTCATGTTACAATGTGCCCATCAGATGTTACAGTGTACCCCACCTACGGGGCATGTTGTCACATTTCACTGCCATTCTTTTGGGGTAAATAAAGAAAACCGTATACACTGTAATTATGAAACAAAGCGACATATTTGTATTCGAGAGGGTTCCTCGAGCTGAAGGGATCCCCCGAATTTGGTGCAGATTCGCCCCGCCGTTACGGAGATATGGCCGTTCAAAGTTTCAATGACTTAAGCTTTAAAGCGTTTCATCCAGGTCGCCAGTAGCAAACCTGCATCGCATATAATTATTTAATTAAATCGTAGCGTTTGTGAATTCACAATTATGCTTAATTATGAAAACAGACTAATAATGTGTTTTATACATTCTCGTCTGTGAAATGCGCCGGTAGTCCACAAAATTTTTTTCATCATCAAACTTCACTGCAAACGTGGCATTTTGAGTGGAATATTCATAGTGAGTTTAGTCGAGCCAGTCTGTGTTTTTGAGGGTCCAGTCCTGGTCTTGTTCTGTCTGTTATGGGTCTGAATGTGAGTCTTTGGATGGATGTTAGTCGCAGCTGTAAACTGGACTCGTTTATCATTGTTTGTTGTGTAGCTGGTGTCATATAGAATCTGTTCAGACATGAGTGTGAATTTGTCCCCTCTTTCCATCTGAATTATTTACTCGTCTTGTTTTTATAGCCCTTTGTCATGTTTTTAGGCGTGGTCAGTTTCCATAAACTCAACGGGACAGATAGTCGTGCGTGCAGCTGGGAAATGAGCCAAACCCAGAGATGAAAGAGTGAAAAATCTGATCTAAAACAACACGAGATTCCAGCAGCTATAGAGCCGCCGCTGCCACGGGAAAATAAAGCCTGATAAACTCCGCAAAATCACTGACGGCTGGATTATTCACAAAGTAACTAAAATTATTAGAAATATACATTAACTAGGGCTGTCATTACATGATGTGCTGATTAATTAAGCGAATTAATTGCACATCAGTTTTGGCTGAGAAATTACCCCAGAAGATCAAGTCATTATTGTGTTAAATGAGAAAAGCATTAAAGAGACATTTTAATAAATGAGTATTAAATTAAGTACTGAAATATTAAATTACGTCAGTAGGTGGCGGCAAAAAACTATCTTAAGTGAGTCATTGAATTATTCATTCAACCGATTTGTACAAACAGCTGATTCATTCAGAAACGAAGCAAGCGGCTGTCTTTATGAATGAGTCACTGAATCATTGACTCGATATGTTCAAACAGCTGAATCATTCAGAAACGAAGCAAGTATCTGTCTTTATGTATGAGTCATTGAATCATTGACTCACTCGATTTGTTCAAAAATGTGGATTCATTCGGTAGCGAATCACTGGTGTGTGTCAGAAAGGCACAACAGATCTGCTGTGGCCTTGATTGGAACTATTTTTTTGTGGAAAACAGCACTAATTATGAGAGACTCAAAAATGTTCTCTTCTTGACACCTCAAACTCTGGAGTCGTTTAGTTTTCCATGACTCTCTGGTGTTTTATGGTTGGAGGCCGTCTGTGGAGCTCCATCAGGTTGGGTGTGTTTTTGGCTGAGGATGAGAAATGCCTCCTGCCTCATTCTTCCTCCCTTTTTGACGACAGCAGCTAATTTTATCTTTGTGCATGAACAGAACCGCGATTAAGAGTGTAAATAAAGCAGCTGAATGAAGATCAATGGCTTTGGTTGAATGAGGATGTCTGTCTCTAAAAACCTCTGTGCATAATGGCTGTATAATATCCTTCATCCTCGCGTAATGATTTCTTATTCACAGTTTTCCCGTTTAGTTTGTTGTAGTACAGTATACTGGTAGTAGGTAGTGTACTGAATACTATGCAGCATTAGCTAGTATTCTATTCCACCCGCTGCATATTTAAAGGGTTAGTTCACCCAAAAATGAAAATTAGCCCATAAATTACTCACCAAATAACCATATTCAAAACGTAATAATCAATTTAATCTAGCTTGCGCCATCAGTTGTACACTGAAGCAGTTCCGGGCGGATGACGTATGAGGTCAGCTTTGCGCATGCGCGGCTCAGAAGTGACGCACGCGGAGAGATCAAAACAAAACAACGGTCACGAATTAGAAGTACAAAACGAGGATTTGTAAA
>NW_015647981.1:14205-14754 GCF_001515625.1 Sinocyclocheilus rhinocerous
GATCAGAAGCCAAAAAAGCTAAGTATAATATCTGTGATAGCTAAACATGTTGCAAGAGAGGTGTCACCACCAACATGACAAAGCGCTTTAATTTAATAGATCGTTAAAGATCACGATTCAAACACCAACGTGATTCTATTCCTAAATTACAATGATTCGTCTGTTTCATTCCTCAGCCTTTGACGTGTGCGATCAATGTTGTGATCACGTGGTTCGTCCGTGCAGCGTACGATCACACCAGTGTGATTTGAACATTTAAATCTGCGTTCGCGCTGCCGCTGACCTAAAGAGAGCAGCTGTCTGTCATGAATGAAACAGCTTCACAGTCTTTCCAGCCACACAGTATCATTGTTTCTGTTACAAACACCCAAATCACAGAAGTACTGGGATAAAAGTTTATAGTTCTGATATAAACTGTGTACACGATGTGTATGGTAGTGATTAAAATAGAGTAAATCACCTTTTGAAAGTAATTTGACACTTCAAATGAAGATTTGCGGTTACATTGTTACGCCAGTAGGTGGCTGTTAAAATGTATTTGTCTTTGAA
>NW_015647981.1:14899-15000 GCF_001515625.1 Sinocyclocheilus rhinocerous
TTCCATTGGGAACAACAACTCAATTTATCCAGAATCATGCAATTCTATTTTGCACACAAACAGCTTAAAGAGCTTAAAGAGTGCCTGTTGATTTTTGTTCA
>NW_015647981.1:15228-16467 GCF_001515625.1 Sinocyclocheilus rhinocerous
TCTCAACACACTGCTGATCTTGGCCACACACACACACACACACACACACACACACACACACACACACACAACACACACACACACACACACACACACACACACACACACACACACACACACACAGACAGAGCAGACAGAGACAGGCGACCTGAGCGTGTGCGAACCTGCGTCTGTCCTTCAGGTCAAGTCATATATTCGTGACAGTTTGTGATGAAATCTATCTTTGCCGTAGTATCCTTTCAACATTTAAGGGGATTTCCCAATCTCTATTCAGTGAAATCAGCTTCAGCGTTACCCAGGTGACACTTTGATCGTCTATTGAGCCTTATAAAGTGCCACTCAAAGTTAAATTAATTTCAACGACACAGACTGGTTTAATGATGACTACTCATAAAGATAGTTACTTGCCGCCACCTACTGCCATCAAAATTTAACGACATTTCCTGATGAAATTCCTGTGCAAACAAGCACAAGTGATATTGTCTCTGTTTGCCAGTACCTACCACTGTGAGAAGACTTTCAGTCTGACAAACCTGAACAAGTGTAAAATGAGAAGCAAATTAACTGACTCTCACCTACATAATATCCTGACCTTGTCAGTAAGTCAGCTACAGCCCAATTTGGAAAACATTTGAAAAATAAGGACCGGCTTCATGTCTCTCATTAGAGGTCACTGATTTTGCAAGCATATGGCTGTGTTGCTTTTATCTTGAATAGCTGTATTGGGTATTGAACTCTATTGTACTATAAATGAGAGTGTTTCTATGTTTTCATTGTACCATAAGTTTAATTGAACTATCAAACTTTGAAAATAAAACTGCATTAGTTAAGAAGATTACAGAGTAATGTTTTCATTTTATTAATTCATTTTTTAAATATTATGAACTCATAAATGATGGGAACCATGAAAACTTTAATTTTAATTGAATACAGATTGGTATAATGCAGTGTTTATTTTCGGCCCATGGCCCTCAGTCAAGTTTGATTTTTGGCCTTTCGTAGGAAAACATTTGGCCACCTCTGGCATAGAACATACCTGTCTGAGTGCCATAAATATTGTTTTTCTAAAGTTGTCATGCCTGTAACTAAAAGTATTCAAGATATTTTAATATCCTTTGGTTGAGTTGGCACAGAATGACCCATCTGCCTTTTTTTCCTTTGTTCCCCAAAATGGTTTTATTTAGCATGTTTTCTTTTTACTGTAAATTGTAAATTGGCTTCTAATCTCAGGTGAAAATT
>NW_015647981.1:17416-21789 GCF_001515625.1 Sinocyclocheilus rhinocerous
GCGAAAAGGGGCTGTTAAAATGTATTTGTCTTTGAATCATACAAGATATTAATTCAAGAACGCTGATTCATCCAGTAATGAAACTAGTACATCCTGAGTGAGTCATTGAATCATTTATTCATAAATTACATGTGAATCATGAGAGAACCACAACTTCCATTGGGGGGGAAAAAAACAACAACTCAATTTATCCAGAATCATGCAATTCTATTTTGCACACAAACAGCTCTTAAAGAGTTTTTATGTAGCCTGTTGATTTTTGTTCATGGTAATTCAGCTCCAATAAATGGTTTGCAAAAAAGAGACACAGGATAAATGTTTGATATCATTATTTAATCACATTGGAATCGAAACTGGGAATCGAAAAGAATCGGAATTGATCAAATTCAAACGACACCCAACCCTATGTGTGTGTGTATCGCTGTGGGGTGTTTCTGAGTGTTTGTGAGCTCGTCTCTCTCTACAGAGGTCCAAACACCAGATGTATTGCTCTCCCTGTGGGACCCGTCTCAACACACGGCCTCTGCTGCTGATCTTGGCCACACACACACACACACACACACACACACACACACACACACACACACACAGACAGAGCCCTAAATGCTGAGCTCTTGGCAGTAAACATAAAGGCGCAGATGATGAACAAACTGCTGTAGTATCTTCACTTCAGCTCTCAACTGTTTGGATGGAAGCACTGGTCAGACACATTTATTAAACACACTCAGCAAACACAATTACTTTATTAAGATTTATTAATTTGACCGATAACAAGATCCAGTAGACGAGGATCATCACCTTAGAGAGGATAAAAGCAAAAGTGACAAGGGACAGACAACAGCCCAAATCAACAGAGAACATGTTGGATTAATATGAAGTTTTTTGCCAAAGCATCAGAAGCAAAGTATAAATTAACATTTAATATTATAAATTATAATATTTCAAATACATTTCAAATATATTTAACATTAGGATTGTCCTATTTGTCTTATGAGAAAATCCTAGTGTTAAAAAAAAATGTGAATTAGCTTTTTAAATGTTTTAAATTTGATTTTAAATGTGTATATATATATTTGTTAAAGTTTTAAATTTTTATATTTAATAAATTAAAAATAATTATAAATTAAAAAATAATTTAACAGTAGAATTAATTTATGTGGGGAAATCCTTTGTGTTTGTGTGTATTATTAGAATTTAAATTTATAATATAATAAATATATGTTTATTATATTATATATTTAAATTCTAAGAAGCGTGCATGCAGGAATATATATAAAATACAATAAAAATAATTATTTATTTCTAACTAATTTTGTATTTATAAATAAACACACACACACACTTTAAAAGTAATGGCAATTAAAAAAAAATAATTTATATATTTTTTTTTATATAAATAAATGTATATTATATTTTCTATATATTCCTGCAGGCATGCTTCTAAGAATTGAAATATATACAGTATATGTGTGTGTGTGTGTGTGTGTTTGTATATATATAATTTTTATTTATTTATATAATATACAAAAGCCTTTGTATATATTTGTTTATATATTTATATTAAACCACACAAATCATGTGCTTGAATGTTTTAATGCGAGTTAATTTTATATCGCTCATTGCATCACTAGTCAGAATCTTACACCTCGAGCTCTGCGTTTATAAGATGCTGCGTAAAGTTTGACAATGTTTGAGTTTTAAAACTCAAACATTGAGTTTTTGTTCTGTTGCACTCCAGATGTTTTTGATCGTTCTGTGTGACTCTGTCAGCATGCTGATTCATCTTTGAGCTTCCAGCCTTCCCATGATGCACAGCGGCCGCATGCGCTGGTCCGGTTGCATTGCTCGGCCCGTGAGCCGCATGAAGGAGCAGCGTGGAGAGAAAGCTGATCCCAGCAGTCTGTGCAGCATGCAAACGCTCTGGCCGTGTGACAGGAAAACATGCTCTGAAAAGCCGGGTCGAATCAATAAGTGTCCGCACTTAGAATTGCGAGATATGCACTTAGAATTGCGAGATATGCACTTAGAATTGCGAGATATGCACTTAGAATTGTGAGATATGAACTTAGAATTGCGAGATATGAACTTGGAATTTTAAGGAAAAAAGTCAGAATTCTGAGTTTTTTTTTTTTTTTTTAAGTCTGAATTGTGAGATAAAAGTTGCAATTACCTTTTTTAATCCCGTGGTGGAAAAGGCCTTCCATAAATTAAACATGAAATTCTGACTGAAATTCTACAGTGAAAAAGAAATTGGTGTGGAAACAATTTTCACTCAGAAATTGCTAGAAAATTTCACACAAAAAAATTACAAAGAAGGCAAGTAAAACATTGAAGTAAACATGAAATCTTGACAAAAATAGTATTTTCTTGTAAAACGCACCCCAATAATCTTCTAAAGCTCATATTTAAAGGACACGTGTGTTTCTGAATGAATTGTGTTGTCAGTTCTGTGAGTAACAGGATTAATGGCTCAGAAGCTGCCTGTGAACCTCGTTTGTCCGTCTGAGACTCCAGAAAGTGCTGATTCAGGCTGTTTTGCACGCGTGTTTTCTCTCAGATGAGGTTTGTGTTATCAGTGCAGATCTCATCATGCTCTCATGAACTTACTGTACATGACACGAGAAATTTATTTCCATGCTGCAGAAAATGACTGGTTTGTCATGTGATGGTGTCAGTTCCTGTGACTTGCGTGCTGCGTTTGATCAGTTTTTGTAGCTGTTTGTGGATGAGGTTTATCAGCAGATGAAACGCTCCAGATGAACAGAGAGATAGAGAGAGAGAGCGGTAATCGATACTCATCTTTCTCGTAGATAGATACAGACCACAGAAAGAAAAAGGAGCAGAAAATCTGCCAGCGCAGACAGACTCAATGCTGAGGGTTGATTTTAGTTGCACTTCTCAATCTCTTATTTAAAGGCTTCAGCTGATGCATATACTTAGATTTAGAGCTCAACCAATAATGTTTTTCAGGAACCAGTACTGATGTCTCGAGGGTTACAGGCTGGTTTTGTATGATGAGGAATCAAGCGGGGCAAAATGACACTAAAATGTACAAAATGGCCCTGTTTTGATTTTGTTTTCTGTTGGCAAATCTCATTCAAAACTTGTCCAGCTCATACCCAAAATCAACAGAATTTTTTAAAATATATATTTCATAAAGAAATTGTCCATTTTAGAACCCTTATCCATTTTTTGTGACATTATTTACATGACAATTAAGCATTATTTTCACTCTTCTCATTCTTCTCATGAATGTAATGCATTTATATTAATATTTATTCATCTAGCAGGTGATTTTATTCAAAGCAACTTACTAATGAGGAAAACAAGCAATTGATGCAAAAAATTGTATGTAGGCTATTAATTAAACTGAAGTAATGCGTACAGATGTTTTAATGTTTTTTGTAATTCCTGTTATTCTATCCTACCCAATACCCTAAACTTAACAACTACCTTACTAATTATTAATAAGCAGCAAATTAGGAGTTTATTGAGGCAAAAGTCATAGTTAATGGTTTGTTAATGGCGAGAATTGGACCTTAAAATAAAGTGTGACCAAATATTTTTTTATTAAATTAATTTAATTAAAATATATTTACATTTTATTTGGTTTGATTTAAATAAAATATTTTTTATTTATTTAATTAAAAGATAGGCAGTACAACAAATACCATGATGTACGATTACTTTATCATTCAAATATTATATTATTGTTTTGCACCACAATGCATCTACTGCATAAGAAAAATCTATTTTTAATAATTTCTTCTTCTTATTATTATTATTATTATTATTGACACAAATTTTAGGGCTGATGTCTTATTTTCTTTCATATTTTGCATCGTTTTTCTTTTGATTTGGGGAGAATTCGAGCCGGACAGGTTTCTGTGGGTGTGAGTTGAAGAGCACAGGGTCATAGGATCACAGCATCATCTGTGCAGCGAGGCCAGTCAAAGAGACGCAATATCACTGTGACGTCACTTCCCTTTCTGTCTGTTCTTTCTTCACACCGCCAGCGACAAACTGACCTGATTTCATTCATTTTCAGTGACGAACTTCACCGACAGATGTTTCCAGTGAGTTCAGATGGGTTTAACTTGATGGAGATGTTGTTGATTGCATATATGATTTGTCTTTAACCATATATAGGGAGGGTATGGATTGGCTTGTATGTGTTGATGTGTGTTTCATGTGCAGGCGGTCGTGTTTATGCGGTCTCTGCCGGCGTTCTCCACGGCTCTGTTTGTTCCCGTCACTCTCTGAAGGTCGCTGACATACCGCCAGTGTCAGAGTCCCCGACACCACAGCTGAGCTCCGCTTACACACACACACACACACACACACACCACCCACCCACGCCCACCACACACACA
>NW_015647981.1:22308-32668 GCF_001515625.1 Sinocyclocheilus rhinocerous
ACGCTTACACACACACACACACGTACACACACACACACACACACGTACACACACACACTCTCTCTCTCTCTCTCTCTCTCTCTCTCACACTCACACTCTCACACTCACACACACACACACACACATTCACGGCATGTTGCCTTCAAGAGTTTCTCAACTACACTAACAGTCCAAAGTTGTGTTTTTTGTTTTGTTTTGTTTTACTTTATTTTACTTTAACTTTTTTATTTGTTTTATTTATTTATTTTTATTTTGCACAAGTTAAAGGCAGTAAAACAAATACTACCATACTATACAAATTCAAATATATATATATATTTTTTTTTGCATCACTCCAATGAAAAAAAGATTTTCCATTTAAAGTGAATTTTGCAGCTAAATGTGCTTAATTTTTATGAAACTAATGTCTAGGGCTGCCACTAATGACTATTTTCATTACGATTAATCTATCGACTAATTTATCGATTAATCTAAACGATTAATTTCCCACAAAAAAAATCAACAATTTTACTTAAGAATATTTTATTAAACCAAATGAAATCCAAATTTTTATGAAATCCTTTTTTTTTTTAAAGCAAAAGTAAAGTGCAACATAGAGTGCAAGAAGCAAGTGTCCATCTCATAGTCCAAATCACTGAAATCAGAGTTCAGTATTATAGTGTAAGAATGACAACATATCCACGTGTTCTAGTCTACTAATAATACAATTATAATCAAAAAGCACTTTTAAAGGAGTATGTACCAGAAATTTTATTTACCAGAATTTATTTGGGAGAAAAATGTAAATGTGCAGTATTTCTGAAAAAAAAAGGGAAAAAAACTTAAAAAAATAAATAAATAAAATCAATTAATTGGAGATGCTTTTGATTATTAAAATTTAATGAAACCATTAAAATGGAATCCAGAAAATAATGGAAAACAGAATTTGGTAAAGATAAAACTGTAAAACTCAATTAATTAGACAGGCTTTTTGATTAATAAAAATAGATGTAAGCAATAAATCATATGGTTTTATTGAACTGGCCTGATGATTGTTTTTACACATTGCTGTGCAGAACTGCATCGCATATAATTATTTAATTAAATTGTAGCGTTTGTGAATTATTTAACAGTTATGCTTAATTATGATTTTTAAATAGGTTTAATATAACATGCAGCCTTGGGAAACAGTCTAATAATGTGTTTTATGGACTCTCGTTCTTGAAATGCGCCACTTCCGGTATTCCGGTATATACTTCCGGTATTTTGCCGGTTAGTTGACGCGAGCAAAATGAAGTCGAGGATTTTTAAAAAATCGAATAGTCGAATAAAATCAACGAATCGCGACAGCCCTACTAATGTCTTAATCGTCCCATATTCTTTTGGATTTTGCATCATGACCCAGACACATTATTGACAGGTTTCATGAGCTTCATCCCAGAAGGCTCTTATGTATTTAAGAAATATAATTCGAAATTGTACAAAATATAATATCATATTACTTTATTTATATTTTGGTGTAAAACATGAGCCAAGATTAGTTCCTGACAGGTGAGATTCATTCGCCCAGTCTGTCCAGCTCAGCTCTTGTTTTGCTGTGTTATCCATGTGTTCCCAGTGGGAACCGGACCCTGCGCACATGCGGTCTGTCGAGTCCGAGTCCATGCGCCGCTGGCATCTGCCGTCTCATGTGACCCAGTGTACGGCTCCTGCACCGGCCGCAGCGTGAAGCTTCATCTGATATTATGTAACAGTTAATGGCTGTGTTTATTTTAGCCAGTGAGTGTCACAGATGTCACGGCCTCGCTCTTTAATGACGTTCCCGCTGACATTCACGGCCCTGATATGCATCCCTGCAGATTACTCAGCAAAACAGCCTTAATATCTCAGGAATACTGCAGTTCAGTACTTTACTTAGACCTAAAAATGCATACAGCATTTTCATCTCATTTAAATCTAATTTAAATATGAAAATAATTTATGAAGTACTGCATAACTGCTATTCCCCGAAAAGTGACGATGCATTTGTTTTGGTTAAAGTATCAACTTTTTCCTTCAGACATTTCTCCTAAAGTTCACCTAAATGTAGATCCAAATGAATCAATAGTCGTCCAGTAATCTGTGGATCATCTCAGATCATTGCTTGAGATTTCTGTGCTCAGAAGATTCAAAGTCTGCAATCAGAAGTCGGTTTGAGATCTCTTCTGAAATGCATGAGATTACTTGGGTTTTCTACAATAACAATAAGTCATCTTTATGAAGGCAACATCAATTCACACGCTTCACCTTTAAGAGTTTAGGACGTGCATGAAAACGTCACTGTCCTGATAGATGAGCTGCAGCATGGCTCCGTATAACATTATGACTCTAATCCAGTCAGGATTTGTGTCGGATCACTTCAGTTTGATGTTTATTCCTGTGTAAATCCCACCCACTGAAGTCCTGGTGAACTCTAATGGCAAATCTCTGCTGTTTTACAAGTCATATTAGCATAAGATGATCATTTCCAGTTAGAGTATTAAGATCTGTGTTTGCGGAGTTAACCCTCGAGACTGGAGCATTGATATTAATGATGCGTTTTATTTTCTACCCCATAAGAGTTTTTAGGAAGCGCCTGGTTATTGAAATCTCAGTTTGTTTATTTAGGAGAAATGGCCATTCATAAATGTGGGCCTCTGAGGGTTTTTAAGTGCAAAATGTTCAGTTTCCTCTGAACAAGCAGTCCAAATGTGAGTGTGAGTGTCGCATGTTTTTGTTGCATGTGCTCAGTTTCTGGTGTTTAAGGAACATTGATTCTCTGTCAATCTCTGAAGCGCAGAGGAAAGCAGCAGTGATGCACAGATGACCACAGTTCATGTTAGAGATCTCACATTCGTTTGATTGATTGGAGAGCCTGTGCTGTTCAATTTCAAACTCTGAGTCAGAAAATGCGCTCTTGTGCTTATGATTTACGATGCAGCAGGAAACCGACCGCAGGAGACTTTTAACTTGGTACAGCATCTTAAAACAAGCATGGCATGAAGTGCAACCCAACAGCCGAAGTCCGTCTGTTTGTGCATGTAAACCAGCAATTAAACCCCGATTTGATATTTTCTAAAAAATGTGTGGTTCTTGCTAGATTTTGGGGTGTTATGTGGTTGTTAGGGTGTTGTAATGTGGTTGTTAATGTGTTGTGGGTGGTTGCCAGGGTGTTGTGTGGTTGCTAGGGTGTTGCGGGTGGTTGCTAGGGTGTTATGTGGTTGTTGGGGTGCTGTGGGTGGTTGCCAGGGTGTTATGTGGTTGTTGGGGTGCTGTGGGTGGTTGCCATGGTGTTATGTGGTTGTTAGGGTGTTGTGGTTGGTTGCCAGGGTGTTGTGGCTGGTTGCCAGGGTATTGTAATGTGGTCATTAGGGTGTTGTGGCTGGTTGCCAGGGTGTTATGTGGTTGGTTACCAGAATGTTATGTGATTGTTAGGGCGTTGTGAATGGTTGCCAGGGTATTGTAATGTGGTCATTAGGGTGTTGTAGCTGGTTGCCAGGGTGTTATGTGGTTGTTGGGGTGCTGTAGGTGGTTGCCATGGTGTTATGTGGTGGTTAGGGTGTTGTGAATAGTTGTAATGTGGTTGTTAGGGTTCTGTGGGTGGTTGCCAGGGCGTTAAGTGGTTAATAGGGTTCTGTGGGTGGTTGCCAGGGTGTTGTGTGGTTGTTAGGGTGTTGTGGGTGGTTGCCAGGGTGTTTTGTGGGTGATAGGGTATTGTGGGTGGTTGCCTGGGTGTTGTGTGGTTGTTAGGGTATTGGGGGTGGTTGCCAGGGTGTTTTGTGGGTGATACGGTATTGTGGGTGGTTACCAGGGTGTTGTGTGGTTGTTAGGTTGTTGTGGGTGGTTGCCAGGGTGTTTTGTGGGCGATAGGGTATTGTGGAGGGTTGCCAGGGTGTTGTGTGGTTGTTAGGGTGTTGTGGGTGGTTGCCAGGGTGTTTTGTGGGTGATAGGGTATTGTGGGTGGTTGCCTGGGTGTTGTGTGGTTGTTAGGGTATTGGGGGTGGTTGCCAGGGTGTTTTGTGGGTGATACGGTATTGTGGGTGGTTACCAGGGTGTTGTGTGGTTGTTAGGTTGTTGTGGGTGGTTGCCAGGGTGTTTTGTGGGCGATAGGGTATTGTGGAGGGTTGCCAGGGTGTTGTGTGGTTGTTAGGGTGTTGTGGGTGGTTGCCAGGGTGTTTTGTGGTTGTTAGGGTATTGTGGGTGGTTGCCAGGGTGTTGTGTGGTTATTAGGGTGTTGTGGGTGGTTGCCAGGGTGTTTTGTGGGCGATAGGGTATTGTGGGTGGTTGTCAGGGTGTTGTGTGGTTGTTAGGATATTGTGGGTGGTTGCCAGTATGTTGTGTGGTTGTTAGGGTTTTGTGGGTGGTTGCACTTGCCAGGGTGTTGTGTGGTTTTTAGGGTATTGTGGGTGGTTGCCAGGGTGTTGTTTTCTGGTTGTTTGGGTGCTGATGTGGGTTGCTAGGGTGTTGTTATGTGGTCGTTAGGGTGTTGTGTGGTTGTTAGGGTGCTGTGGGTGGTTCGTGGTTGCCATGCAAAATTGGCGCTGTTCCTTCAGGAAATGCAGATCTAGTTTCCATTCACATAAAGCACAGTCACTTGTCTCATGAATATTCAGCAGTGTGAATGACAGGCTCCTCCCACCGCAGGGTCGTCAGTGTTGGTGTAAATCCTCATATGATCCGTGTGAAGGGCCGCAGGTGTCGGTTCACCTCACTCTGCCAACAAACCCTGGCCGTTGACTTGCTGAACTCAAGATATTAGCTCTTTGCCATTTTTCAGCATGAAATCAAACTTGATCTTATATACTTGATTATGTTCCAGATCTTAACTCATCAGTGCATGTTACAGAAAACAATTTTGTCTTGATGATAATATCGATATAATCACCTCTGAAACTATCTTTTTTTTCTTTTTTTTCAACCACCTTCATACAGACACTTTTCACCATCCAATTAATTCACTGTGGATAAAGCTGTTTTTCTTCTACAGTCTTTTTCTCCTTGAATATCTCGTTGCATGCTGAAATGCATGAGATTTTGAGTTGAACTCTGTTCTTCTCGCATGTAAACAGCAGGAATCAGTCAGAGAAGCTGCAAAACAGATCTTCAGCGCCATCTTCTGCTCATTCATAAAAGATACTTGTGCTTCCACAGGTTGGGCCTCATTTATGAAACACAAGTTTAGTTCTGTGTAAATAGTGTGTTTATATCATTTATTTCCTTAATTCATATTTTGGGTTTTATGAATGATTTACACAGAAATTTCATGAATGAGGCCCGTGCTGCGTTTATCAAGTGCGACTTGAATTTTATTTACAGGTTCAGTTCAGGTCTCTATGCATTTATTTATTCTTTCATTTATTCATTCATTCATTCTAGCTCTACTTAAGCACTAAAATTTTTTATCAGATAGCACTATAAAATAATTTTTCCAGTTGTCACAATTGACTTGTGTCTTTTTAGGGTGAATCTCATCAAAACATGTCAAAATAATAAAATATATTTTGAATAAAGAAAATAAAGTTTGTTTTGAGGAAAATTAATATAATGCAATTATTTTTATTAAAATCATAATTTTAATGGCAGTACAACATATACTACCATGATGAGTAAATACATTGCGATTTAAATAATAAATAATATATACAATTTAAATAATTAATTAATGATATTCATTGCACTGCTCTTAATTTATGCTGATGTAAATTTTTAAAAATCATTCTATTCCAGTAATTAAAATAATCACTGAGAATAATAAAGAAAGGAAAACTCAAAAGTAAAAATTTCATTTAAATCAGCATAAATTTAATGGCAGTGCAACAAATACTACCATGATGAATACATAATAAGTTGTCTTTATTTCCATATATAAATATACATTTTTCATCAGCTACCGCAATAAAATGATTTTTTTTTTGTTATTATTATTCCCTTTTCCAGTTGTCACATATGACTGAAAAAGTCATGGAAGTTCTTTGACAATCCTGATTCATGAATTACCCACAGCCTCTCCAGATTTTGTTTCCCCACACAGAATCTATGGCTGATTTTGGTTTGTTCTTCGTTGTGTTTATTCAGAGGACGTCCTGGCGAAGGACGCAGGAGAATGTGCAATATGTCTGGAGGAGTTGGTGCAGGGAGACACCATCGCACGCCTGCCCTGCCTCTGCATCTATCACAAAGGGTACAGCTGCTAACGTGCATGAGTGTGTGTGTGAGTGTGTGTGTGTGTGAGTGTGAGTGTGAGTGTGAGTGTGATATACGGTCTGTACAGTATAAAAACCATTACGCCTATGGCATGTCCCCACTTTTCACAAAAACAAACGTGTGAGTGTGTGAGAGAGTGAGTGTGTGTGTGTGTGTGTGTGTGTGTGTGTGTGTGTGTGTGAGTGAGTCTCACTTACAGTAACTCTGCTTCTCTTCCAGCTGTATTGACGAGTGGTTTGAAGTGAACCGATCGTGTCCTGAACATCCTTCAGATTAACAGCGCCTCTCTCACCTTTGCACAGGTAACACACGGTAATGCATGTGCATTTAAATCAAAATTGACACCGTTTTAAAATAAAAGTCCTCATGATTGTTTGTGATTCATCAGCACGTTACATAACATGTTATTATAATGTCACAGGTTTAATGCATTGCAGATGCATATTGCATGAGTCATTTTATATCACGGGATTATTACATTTCATGATATTACACTATTTTTGCAACAAAAATGCTATTATACTTTAACGTGAAAGGTGCTTCACCTGTTTTTAATTGTATCTTGATGATTATTCTTTAATGAATGTGCAAAGTCAGTATAAACAGCTTCACATTATGAAAAAACTAAGTCTCTAGCTGAAACAGTGTCATGTTATCTTACAGCATGCACATATTATTTTAAGGCAAGACACTGCAGTTGAATAGGGTAAAAAAAAAAGAACTAATAGATATCAGATATCGGATACTTCCCCAGCTGAATGATTGCATTACAAATCACAAGCATTTTTTGTATTACGCGTTTTCTGAAATGTTATATTTAAATATGCAAGCAATGCATTATCTATTTAAACATGCACTATTTTGCATATATTTCCAGAAGGTAAATCTGAACATTGGATAAAAATTCCAGTTTGATTTTGTTGACAACTTAAAGGGATTTCTCTTTTTATCACTCCATAAATAAAAAAAATACTGTCAACAGCCGGAAAACACATCTTCAACATGTTTTTATGAATATGTTGTTTAAGAACCAGGTGAATAATATATGAACAAACCCTTCAGAATATAGAGAGGAATAAAACTGCAAAGTTTGCTGTATGTAAGTGCTGCTGAAGTGGAGAAAGAAACTCATTTTGAGAAAACAGACTTTAAAGATATGAATTGTGATGGAAATCTACAGACGCAAATAGATCAAATGTAATCAAATAAATGTGTATTTTAGATGTTTTCTTTCCACTAAGTCTGAAACAACACATTATGGAAAGCCAAATGGCTCAAAATCTCAAAACTGACCAGTGCATGAAAATCAGTGTTTCTGCCTGTAGAGTCTGGCTTTAAATCATGCTAATGCTCTTTAATCGCTGCGTTGTGTTTCATGTCTCCAGCCTCCTGGTCGTGAGAAGCGCCACTATGTGAATTCTCTTCCTCCTCATAGACACTGTGATTTTGGTCTCGGGACGGCCTGATCGCCGAACGCCCCTCACTTCTCCCTCCCTAGTCGCCATATAAACCCTAGTGTGCCAAAACTCATTCAGGGAAACTCTTTCCACATCACAGTCCAGCTGAAACCCCAGCGGCGGTCGAGAGCTTCTACTCCAGCGCACCATTGTCCAATCAGGATCTAGCAGAAGTTGATTTCATTGGCTGTTTGTTGACGTCTCTGATTGGCCGGACTCAGGGTCAGCTGACTGTGTGGATGATTATCGGATGACCGGAGTCGATTGTTCTCTGTTAAGTGGGACTGTGTCTCTCAGTGCCTTAATTTTCAGATCCCAAGAGCCGAAGCGACGGCTGCGTTTGGGATGTTCTTCAGAGGAAGGGCTCGAAGGACTCGGAGAAAGACGCCTGGATGTGACGGGACGTGAGCCCTGATTCGGGTCGGCCCTGAGCCATACTGAGCCATTATTTCTCTCTCTCTCGCTTCCCGGATGGTGAAATGTCCCGTGCATCTCGAGTCTCGGATCAAGATTCACTGTAGCCTGTCACATGACGTCTGCACCATTTTTGCAAGTGCATCACGTTTTGTTTGTGTTGAGACAAATCTGGGCCTTAATTCAACACACCACTGACTTCTGTCGCTGTATGTAGAATGAATCTCATCAAAACATGTCAAAATCAGAAGAAAAAATACGAAATTATATTTTGCATGAAGAAAATGAAGATTAATATAATGAAATTATTTTATTAAAATCTGAATCATTTTAATGTCAGTACAACAAATACTACCATGATGAGTTAATACATTGCAATTTAAACAATATATAATATATACAATTTAAATGATAAATTAATGATATTCATTGTACTGCTCTTAATTTATGCTGATTTTAATTAAAATAATTGCATTATATTATTTTATATATATATATATATTTATATATATATATATTTGTATATGTATATTTAAATTTTAATAAATTGATATAAATTGAATGGCTGCACAACAAATACTATCATGGTGAATAAATACATTAGAATTTAAATAATAAATAAGAATTTAGATTTTTCACAATTATACACATTTTTACTTCTTCAGTATTATTATTTATGCACTGATTTATATTAATTGTACTGCTCTTAAATAAAATTATTATTATCAAAATAATGATTTTAAAAATCATTGTATTCCCCTAATAAAAATCATGACAGAATAATAAAACGGGGGGGGGGAAATTCCCATTTAAATCAGCATAAATTTAATGGCACTGCAAATACTACTGTGATGAATAAATACTTTAGAATTTAAATAATAACTAATAATTTAAATTCCTTTTTTAGGATTTAGATTTTTCACTTTACAACACATATTTTCAAGACAGTTATACACATTTTCCCCTTCAGTACAAGTATTTATACACCATGATTCATGATATGTTTTGTACTGCTTTTAATTTATACTGATTTTTAAAAAATCATTGTATTCCAGTTCTAAAAGTCATCACTGGGAATAATAAATAATAATAAAAAGATACGTTTTAAATCAGAATAATTTGAATGGCAGTACAACAATTTAAATAATGTCATAGTCAATACATCACTATTTATTGATATATAATTCGATTTATTGAAAATAAAATAAAAAATGAAGTTCCAGTTCTAAAAGTCATCACTGGGAATAATAAATAATAATAAAAAGAAGACTCAAAAGTTACGTTTTAAATCAGAATAATTTGAATGGCAGTACAACAATTTAAATAATGTCATAGTCAATACATCACTATTTATTGATATATAATTCGATTTATTGAAAATAAAATAAAAAATGAATAATGTTAATGTCTTAAGGGTCCTAAAATGCACTTCTTTTCCTTTACGTAAAATATAATTTTAATAATTTATTTTGATTTTGTGATGAAAAATGACATTTCTTGACGGGTTTTGTTAAGACTCACCCTTTATGTTTAAAAAAATTGTACATGCGTCAAGAGACAAACATATGATGTCATATGATCATCAATGAATCTCATATTTCACTTTAAATCAAGGAAATTAATTTTTAGGATTAATAAGATTTGTCACATACTTTCACGACAATTACACATAGTATTTATATATCATTGTAGTATCTGTTGTACTGCTCTTAATTTGTGCTGATTTAAATGTTAAAAATCCAGTAATAAACACTGAAAATAATATAAAACAAAAGGAATACTCAAAAAGCAAAATGTTCAGATGCATTACAGCAGTGATGCAAAATGTGCCTGATTGTTGTGAAAATAACGTCACAAATCTTAATACTCCTAAAAATACTATCATCTTCATGTAAAACAATTTCTTCTGCTATTTGTGATGAAATGTGATTCAGGCGAATAATTCTCTCTGTGTTTGTTTTATATTCACCAGGTTTATTTCTCTTATGATCTTTGGGATTTTACCACCAGTTTTTCAATCTGTTTAATGTAAATCATAGAGTCAGAACGGCGAGTGAGTGAGTGTGAGTGTGTGAGTGAGTGAGTGAGTGTGTGTGTGTGTGTGTGTGTGTGGAGTGAATGTTGAGTGAGTGAGTGTGTGTGTGAGTGAATGTTGAGTGTGTGAGTGAGTGAGAGTGTGCGTGAGTGAGTGAGTGAATGTGTGTGAGTGAGTGAGTGTGTGTGTGTGTGAGTGTGTGAGTGAGTGAGTGAGTGTGTGTGTGAGTGAGTGAGTGAGTGAATGAATGAAT
>NW_015647981.1:32991-65401 GCF_001515625.1 Sinocyclocheilus rhinocerous
AGTGAGTGAGTGTGCGAGTGAGTGAGTGTGCGTGTGCGCGAGTGAGTGTGTGTGTGTGTGTGCGCGTGAGTGAGTGAGTGTGTGCGCGTGAGTGAGTGAGTGAGTGAGTGTGTGCGTGCGTGAGTGCGAGCGAGTGAGTGTGATTGATTGATTGATTGATTGATATCATAAACACTCTGGGTCACATTTCAGCTGCTTTTCCCAAGATCCACGTCATAATATTTTGGAGAAAGGTGGCCGTTCTCTAAGGTTTGATGCTTCAGACGGACGCGCTGCTTACTAGTTTTGTAAAGTTACTAATCGCAGATTTGACAAGGGAATTTTTAAAAAAAATTTTGTTAGAGATTTTACACTCATTCTCAGTCTTAAGTAAAGCCTCAAGCGGTTGAGTTTATCTGAAGGGTTAGTTTTGGTCAGCTGGTGTTGAATTTGACCTGCGGACTAGTCATGACCCGCTGAAGCTGAATTGGACTTCAGAGTATTACCATAGTCGACCCGGCATATCAAAGTGCCATAATAGCTTTAAAATGCTGCTAATCATGTATGTTGATGGAAATGAGAATCGGTTTCAATGTGAGGCCGCGTCAGGTTCATTTCTGCAGGTTTTCTGATCACATATGAGAAGAGATGAGAAGATATACAAGTTGCATGGGAAACGCCACTATTTTTAAAAAGCCTTACCAGATATTAGATCATTTGCAAAACTTCTTTTACGAGATATAATTTAGGTAATTAATAAATCCACGCTGATATTCTTTGACATTTTGCTGCTTTGTGCAAACGTGTTTCCAGCAGATCTGAGCCTGATGCATCCGACCGGATCCGTGACTGTCAGTCAAAGCTTTTGTTTGTTTAATTTGCTACCAAACTCCATCAGGTAACGATCTGTCTGATCTAGCTTCTCATCCTTGCAGCAGTCAAGAGGAACATAACAACTAGTTGCGCAACTTCCTGAAGAGATGCAAAGGAAGCAAACGGAAGCTTGTATGTGTTGGATCTCAATGTGAAAGGTTAACAGTGGCCACCCGGATGATCATAAGGGGTTTTTTAATGATTTAGAGATATTGTGACATTCCATATGTGTAAAAAAACTATGTACAGAGATAATGAGATTAAAAAAAGCTAAATCTTTTGAAGCACAGATCTTTACATACTTGTCTGGATGTCCCTCTGTGTGTGTGTGTGTGTGTGTTTGTTTGTGTGTGTGTGAGAGAGAGAGAGAGAGAGATTTATTTGCAATGTTTTAATCATCTACTTGACTACAATGACTGAATGCATGCAATAATTTCTCAGATTGATAAAAGCACCATTATAAATGTTCAAGTGTCGCTCTTTTCAGAGCAAATACATGAATCTATAAAATTTATTAAAAATCCTGATAACACTTGAAGCCTATGTATAATGCATTATAAGACATTCATAATGTGTATTGTAATGCATTATATCTTTTTATTAATAATTGTAACCAAAGTTAAAAATGCATTATAATATTTGCCGATTCCTTGTCATGTTCCTGGGTTGTTTGTTGTGTGTTTTAATGCATTTTACTTTCTAAAGGTGTAACAATGAACAAAGTATTGTACAATTATCAATGAGACCATGCAATGCATTAGAAGGTGCATTACAATGCATTAAAAATATTTTAAAATGCATTATATAAAAAGTAGGGATGCACTGATATCACTTTTTCCAGAACGAGTCTGATACCGATATTTTCATTTTTGGTACTTGCCAAAACCATACCTGTATTTTCATTGCATTTATAACATTTAAAAACACTGGGTAGAGAAACCAAATTATATTTTCTAAAATATAAGTTGCGTTTTTTATTATCTGAAATGTGCTGCGACTTGTATATTCCAAAGCGACGTCAAGCAAGCCAAACAGTTGTGTTGGTGCAGAATGAGAGACACATAAAGCCCGGCACATTCACACAGGCTGCGAGTTTCACTTAAGCTTTAAATGAAGTTGTATACGATTGACGTGTAAAATGTTGTTTATAGTGAATGCCCCTATAATTTGTTTGTTTTTAGTCCAAATGATGCATGTGCTAATGGAACGAACCGCAATCAAGATCATGCAACAGTGCGCGCGCTCTCCCTCGCTCGCTTTCTCTCTCCTTACTGTCCGTCAAGTAGCTTTTAGTAACTTGTGCATTCGTTTACTTACTTGCTTTTGACATTCCCGGCCGATCTATAAACTTTCCAGTGCTGTCTGTGATATTCACTCGACAAGCTCGCGCATCTGTGCTCAATCCACTACGCTTATTAGCTCGCGCACATCAGCTATACAGGCGTGAATGTTTAACATTATATTGATTACATACATGCATAGATATCCTTAATCTCTAATAACTCCATTCTGCTCTGTTTGTTCTGTTGTCGGTGGTTCTTTGTCTGGATACAGCACTCTTCACACGCCGTGTGCTTTTGGTATTGGAGCGTTTTAATGAGTACAGGAGTGCAGTATCGGCCCGATATCGGTATTGTATCGGTGCATCCCTATTAAAAAGTATTCCCAAAGAGTTTAATCTAAGTATGATTGTATAAAACCTGCGTCAGAGCGACAGTAATAAACCTGAAAGCCTTGAATGGGTTTTGCCTTCACAGCCAGTGGTGCTTCTGATACTGAAGTAAACCAGTGTCTGTGGAATGACACCAACTTCCTTTTCTCACAGATTTTTTTTTTTCTCAAATCACGTGTTTTAATGTTTCTTCTCAGTGGAAGCGAAGCCGCTTGTCACCCTCATAGATTTGTTCTTCTTCTTCAGAAACCCGGCTTCCTTTAATGCTGTGAACGAACCAGAAAATGTGGAAATGTGTGAAACTGGAAGACCTGATCTGCTCACGTAAGGTTAGTTAAGAGGGAAAACTAGGGCTCTGTTCCAAAACCTGGTGAGCTGCCGTGTAAGACACCTCATTAGTGAGTGATTTGGAACAATCTGCATAAGCAGTGATACTCAACTCAATAGATTTCAATTGAGTTAATGTGATGAAATACATTGCACACACCAATACTGCGTAAAATGTGTTGTATTATACCGAGCCATTTTATCACTACTCTTGTTGACATTTCCACCATCTTTGGTGGAGCTTGTCGCAATGCATTACGAGATTGACTTCATTGCAGAGAGTTATGCAATGCTTTAAAATCTGGTGAAACTGAGGTGTCTTTGAGGGCAGAATAATCTTTTATTACAGCTTTTATGCCATTAAAATGATGCAAACTCTAGTTTTTGGATCAAATCGCAGATCTTACTTGACTTCCTTCAGTGTAGTGTTGTTAGTCAGGCCTTCAGACATCTCTTTGGCTCCATGAATGGTGAACTCATTTTCTATTAGCCTATAGAGAGTTGAATGGTGTTGACATTTCCACCATCTTTGGTGGAGCTTGTCGCAATGCATTATGAGATTGACTTCATTGCAGAGTTATGCAATGCTTTAAAATCTGGTGAAACTGAGGTGTCTTTGAGGGCAGAATAATCTTTTATTACAGCTTTTATGCCATTAAAATGATGCAAACTCTAGTTTTTGGATCAAATCGCAGATCTTACTTGACTTCCTTCAGTGTAGTGTTGTTAGTCAGGCCTTCAGACATCTCTTTGGCTCCATGAATGGTGAACTCATTTTCTATTAGCCTATAGAGAGTTGAATGGATTATTCAATCCGTCAGTGCAAAGATATTGTGCATACAGAGCTGAAGTGCATTGGCATATTGTTGATCAAAATATAAACGCGTTCATCAAAATATAAATGACATCCTGATCTAATAGTTAATAAATTACCAAGCATTATTAATCTTAATGTATGTTTAGTTGTCTTACAGCACACAGGTGAAGATCTCGGGTACGTTTAACTAATGATTAAAATTGTTTCACACATTTTGCATTTGCAGCAGACATGCATTGAGCTTTCTGAGTGATTTTTGAGTCACCACAGAATATTGTCCACATATAATAATGTCCATAGGCTACAGTGCATTTTCATGCAGTTTTTGTCAAGCAAAGCATGCAAGATGCAGCAAAAACAAATAGTATTTGCATCATTGCATTTCAATATTTGTTTATGCACAAAATGAATACTGTAAACTTTTAAATCAGACACCAAAATGAGCATGCGCCATGTGTAAAGCAGATATTACTGTGCATTACTGAAATAATAAGGTATAATCGATCATACATCAGATGCGTCAGAGCAGAGTTGGATCTGAAGGCATCAGCAAAGTCCGACGCTGCATCATCAGAGATTTTGTTCTGTATCAACCTAAAAAATAAGCATATTAAATAAGAATTCATCTGGGAACAATCATTAAATCTTTTTATTTTCACATGCATGAGAAAATATGACATTCAGTTGTACCAGAAGATGTGAAGGCTTTTGTTTTCCTTCAGTGCTTTTGCAAGACTTCTTCCACCGTGAGACGTAATGCCATTGGCAGAGAGACTAAACCGCAATTAAATAATCAATCTCAGATTGCTCGTTCTTTATCTGACAGCTGAATTTCTCAGAATGGAGACAGGAGAGTCATTTGATGATGCAAGACTTACCTGAGGTTGGTCAGGCTTGGGTGATTCTTCAGAGCCTCTGCAAACGCATCTGCGCCCTCGTCACCGATGGTGTTTCCCCACATTCTGCAACCAAGTAATTTAATTTCACCAAACTTTTACCATAGTTTTGGATCATTTCTGTAAAATTCAGTTTAAAACCCTCAAAACACAGGAATTCCAAAGAAAAATATGCATAAAAAAGAGCAGGGTGTTGTATGATATTATGGCGACACCATTTTAAAGCCCGGGTTTAAATGTTCCTGTACATATTCTTACCCTACATCAAAGATAGATTTGCTCTTGTGAATTGCACTGGCAAGGTATTTCCCACCCACACCTGTGATGTTGTTGCAGCCGAGCCTATGGGAAGCACAAACAAGTGTAAATGAATTATGCATTCTATATATCCTGTGAAAATGTGTACGTTTACAGATCGTTTTTAAGGTGTGCATCATCTGGAAAGCATTGCAAACTATGTTTAATCCCATCAATAAAACCATGCACACACCAGAGGAATAAGGTGCAGTCAAATCAAAACACACTTGCTAAATGCTCCAAAACAATGCAATGACAGACCACGAGGTTAAAAAGTCCAAATGTTGACCACATGGTCTGTCAGTAAAGATTTTTCGGAGCAATGGATTTTTAATGCCGTATGTGTAAAAACATCTTTAAAATAGCAGATGTGCATGCATACAAAATCATAAATATCTCCAAATCATGCAGCATGTCCTCATATCACAGGGAATGTTATTAGTTAAATATTCTTCCATTATCAACATACAACAACGGGATACCTACTTGACGACCCTCAAGTGTGGACATTCTTCAATGATCTTTGCTACTAGTTTGGCTCCAACATCTGTGATGTAGTTTTTGTAAAGACTGAAAATGCAATGAAAAGAGAGTAGATTGAAGTCTATATAAAACCCAGCAACATAACATAAAGATGAACGTATGAACTCACCCCAAGACAGAGGAATAAGGTGCAGTCAAATCAAAACACACTTGCTAAATGCTCCAAAACAATGCAATGACAGACCACGAGGTTAAAAAGTCCAAATGTTGACCACATGGTCTGTCAGTAAAGATTTTTCGGAGCAATGGATTTTTAATGCCGTATGTGTAAAAACATCTTTAAAATAGCAGATGTGCATGCATACAAAATCATAAATATCTCCAAATCATGCAGCATGTCCTCATATCACAGGGAATGTTATTAGTTAAATATTCTTCCATTATCAACATACAACAACGGGATACCTACTTGACGACCCTCAAGTGTGGACATTCTTCAATGATCTTTGCTACTAGTTTGGCTCCAACATCTGTGATGTAGTTTTTGTAAAGACTGAAAATGCAATGAAAAGAGAGTAGATTGAAGTCTATATAAAACCCAGCAACATAACATAAAGATGAACGTATGAACTCACCCCAAGACCTTAATGACTTTGTGTCTGATGAGTTCCTCTGCCAGAACCTCGATACTGCTGTCAGTGAGCTGATTCACGCAAAATCTGAAAAGGTAGGAACTTCAATTATTGTTCAGTCTGCTGGTAATTCCATTCTAGTAGTTCTAGTTCTTTGGGTAAAGCCAAACCCTGTCTGGCTTTTCTTACCTTACTACTGTCATTTTGCTGAAAGAGGGTCTCAGTTGCTTCACGCCGTAATCGTTGATGTTGTTATTGTCCATGTCGACCCCCAGGTGCTTCCTACGGTGGTGGAGGACAAAGTTCAACGCGCTGCAGTCGGCAGAGTAAATGTTACAGAAGGCGATCTTAATGTAATCCGCCGATATGCCGTTGGCCGTCATCTTGGCAACGTCCTCGCTGTTAGTCTCAAATATGCACCGCAGCATCCACAAGAAATTTGGCATTGCATGCACCTTGTCGCCCTCAATGTCTGTGGATGGATAACGAGGAAGGCCTTTAAGATGCGTTCTCACGCTGTTGGACAGATAAGACTTGAGCATCTTGCGCTTCTGTTTCAATGACGCCGGAGGAACAAGATGCTCCAGGAGTGCCACGTTGGGTTTGGACAAGAGGCCGCATAAGAATAAATTGGTGAATTGGAAGTTGGTTTGGAAAGGGTCTTTATCTCTAGGTGTCGACTTTCCCAAGCAAGGCAAGCAGGAGAGATGCGACGACCTCTTGTATTCGCATTTGGAGAAGAAACTTAGAATAGATTCAGGAGTGATTTTGGAGTCAAGCACCAATGAAAACGCCGCTAAGAAGGCCTGGAGGGTCTCGTGGAGAAACTCGAAGGTCGCAGAGCCTCCGCATCCATTGTAATGAGAAGCAGGCCTCAGAAACCCAAACTGAAGGACTTCATCTTCTAATCCACAGGATGTCACTTCCTCCATACTGAACACAAGTCCTCCCCGTTCGAGACCATGCAAGGCCAGTCGAGCGAAAGCCGCAAGCTTCTGCTCACCAGCTTTAAAGGTCTCCGCTGGACACCTCGTACTCCGTTTTAAAAGACCAGGACGTGCAGTCGAGTGTCCAAGAAAGACCTCAGAAAGAAGCAAGAACATGTTTGTGAGCGTAATGCAAGAATCCGGCAACTCAAAGTTGTCATATACCGAATGAAGATGCTTGAAGCTCTTGAGGATGATCCAACTGAACAACGGGATGGAGCAAAGACCGCAGAGGTGAGGATTGGCGTCTAGTTGATCGGTCACCATTGTCTTGTGTTCCTTCTCTGGGAAATGCAAAGCCGTGTATCTCTTCAGGTGTTCAGGTGAAAATCCCTTCAAATAGACCTTCTTCCAGATCACTCTGCTTTGGACTTCGGTGCCACTTCGTGCAGTCAGAATCTTCCGGGAACCTTTGAGCAATTTTCCGCAAAGCAAGTTCATGAGAAGCAAAAGTGGACGAGTCTTTTCCTCCGGGGAAACCGTTTCCGGCACGTTATCCAAATCAAAATCCGTTTGGATTTCATCGTATCCGTCAAAGGTGAAAAGCACCGTCTCTGGGAATCGCAAGATGTAGGTGAAGACCTCGTTGTCGAGGTCGCCGTCTGGATAGCAGTTGTGTTTAAAGATCAGATCCTTCAGCGAGATCTCGTCGGTCTCCTTGAAGGCGCTAAACATCCTGCATCTGAACTTGAAGAAGAACTTGGCGCGAGTCTTTAGCTCTCTTCTGGACCACAGATTCTGCAGCTTCTGAAGAACGATGGATTTGCCCACGCCAGCGTCGCCGGTGATGAAGATGGTCTCGGCCTGCGGGTTGAAGACTCCCTGGTCTCCCAGAAGCTCATCCAGACTCTGCAAGTATCCCAAACTCTCACCTCGGTCGTTCAGGAGCTCCATCTGAGTGTCCGTGTAAAGATCCTCCAGCGGCGTCTCCTCGCTCTTCGAGTACGACGTGATGAACTGAGTGTCTCTTCCCAGCTCATATCTGAGCTTCTCACAGTACTTGCTAACTGCAAAGATGCAAAAACATTAGGTGGAATATTGTCATAAATATTCAAGTGCATAAATATAGTGTCCTACAGTATGACATGCCAAAAATCTGACTAAAATCTTTTGTAAAAGTTATGAATATTGAGCTGGACTATTCTTTTCATGGTTTCTGTATTTGTAAAATTTTATCAGTGTTGGGGAGTAGCTAGCTACAAGTAGCGACGCTACTAGCTTAACTACATTTTTCAGTAGCTTTACAGTAGCGACGCTACTTTTAAAAGATGAACTGAGTGTCTCTTCCCAGCTCATATCTGAGCTTCTCACAGTACTTGCTAACTGCAAAGATGCAAAAACTTTAGGTGGAATATTGTCATAAATATTCAAGTGCATAAATATAGTGTCCTACAGTATGACATTCCAAAAATCTGACTAAAATCTTTTGTAAAAAATTATGAATATTGAGCTGGACTATTCTTTTCATGGTTTCTGTATTTTATCAGTGTTGGGGAGTAGCTAGCTACAAGTAGTGACGCTACTAGCTTAACTACATTTTTCAGTAGCTTTACAGTAGCGACGCTACTTTTAAAATGGTGTAGCTTTTCCTGAACTACTTTTTCCAGCAAGTAGCGGTGTAGCGCGACCAAACGCTACATTCCGTTTTGCCCGCATCACTCGGCTTTACAGCCTTTCCACCGACAAGAGATCGTCTGATGATATTGCAAAGGATGTACAGGAGTGGATATTTCAAATGAATCAACTAACTGTAATTTAAGCAAAACAAAGATTAAAATGCGGTCTACGTCGAAGACTTAAAGCACATACAAGAGGTGAATAATAGCCTTTTTAAACTGATTAATTTTTCTTCTTTATTGCACTCTAGATCAAATGTCTATTTTACAATGATGAACGGTCATAATATAATCTGTCCCCCCACAGTTTTGCAATGAACACTAATCGAACAGAAAATAAAATCGTGATATAGTAGTGTGCTTATCATTTGGCAAAGGTTGGTTGCGGCGGGATTCACGCAAAGCGCAGTGTTCACGCGCGTAGCTGATGATTGACGTCTCCATTCACAGTCAGTAAATACTGCATGAGCTGTGAGTTTAACCTGCTTCTTTTATGACTCCTCCTTATCCAGTTTAAGTTGCATACATTTTGTTCTACATTGGTGTTACGTTTGTATGTATCGTGTGTATCGAATAGTTTACAAAATCAAATGAGTGGGACACTTTTTGTCATTGAAGTGGCTTGGAAAAGTGTCCCAATCAACCTGAATTCACCCTACTCTTTGAAATCATGATTGCATTACAGTATGTTGTTTTAAACCCCAAATATTTTACTTATAACTTCATTATATTTTACTTATAACTTCATTATAATTCTTCATTAATAATTATTTAGTTATTTGTAATGTTAATTGTAAAAAAAGAAGAAAAAAAAGAAAAAAATTGAAAGTAGTTTCAATGTAGCTAGCTACTTTTTGACAGTAACTTGTAGTGTAGCTAGCTACTTTTTCAAAAGGGTAGCTTGAATGTAGCTTAACTACTTTAATTTACGAGTAGCTTGTAGCTGGTCAAGCTACAGTTTCAGAGTAGCTTCCCCAACACTGAATTTTATATGTCATTTTAAATTAAAATACTCACTCGGGTCTGTGTTAACCACTGGTATGACACTAATAGTGTCTAATGGTGTGTACCGAATTTCTTCAAACCAAGGCCGCAGATCAATGTAAGCGTCGTATGCTTCATGAAGAACGTGTACGAAATACGCGGAGCACTCCTCTCCTTTACTCTGAACCAGCTCCAGGATTTTGCGTACCTGCGTGTCCAAAAATGAGGTGAGTTGATTAATTGTGAAATATATATTGTGGATTGTGTGTGTGTATATATATAATAAACATTTAATATTTAACATTTCACATTTACCAGAGTGTATGCTTGTTTTATGAAGGTAAATTTGAGACATTTTAAGACCAAGGAAAGATGCAAAGAGTTGTGTTAGTGGTGCTTAAAAGTTTGAAAATACAACTTCCAACTAATCTTGAATTTATTTTACAAAAGATAAAAAATACATAAATCTGCCCCTAGAATATGGAAATAACGTTTACTGTAGCTTCTGATCACACTGCAAATATGTTGTCTTGTTTTCCAATGCAAATGTCTGATATTTTTTAACCAAGATACATTTACTCGAGAAACATAGAAAACTACAAATATCTGCCAAACGGCCTTAGAGAAATCAACTTAATTAAAAGGGAAAAAACTAGGTTTTCTGGCCTCATTGGCAGATACTTGTTCTTGTTATAAGCATAAACTCACTTCACTTTGATCAGTTTCTCGGAAAGCAAAAGTAAATGCATCTTGATTTAAGGATGATTGGATATTTGTACTGGAAAACAAGATAGAAATACAGTGGAATATATTCGTTTTTAGCAACGCATGCAACATTCAGTGCCATGACTATGAATTTAAGACTTTCTGTTCTGATTTAGGATCTTTTTATGGCCTTAATTTGTGGAAGGAACAGTGAATTCATATATTTCTTAGTTACTATTACAGTTGTTACTTATGTAGCATGGTACAGTGATAATGTTAGTAATCAGTAATAGTTGTACTGATATATATACTGCATGACTGGCATGTTAATGTACCTTCTTCAAGCATTTCTGAGGTTAGTGCTGTACCTGGTCAGTTTTGGTGCTGCTGCGCTGTATGATCTCGATGTCTTCAGTGCAGATGAAGCCGTTCATCTGGAGATTGTCCAGCACACACTGCGTGTTCTTCACCTGCTCCACCAGCAGCTCTCGGTGTGAAGTCAGCAGCTTCAGGTGAGAGTCCTCACTCCTGTAAGAGCCCATTTCATAGCAGGACACTGAACGTAATGATGCATCCAACCCAGGCTCTTCACAGACGTGCGGCCGGGAGTCGCATCATTGTCGGCGTCTGAGGCGAGAAATCGGCGTCGATCAAGCGAGACTGAGTTTTGCAATAACGATATATTTTAGTAAAGTTTAGCCATTTCAACATGCTAGCGCAAAAGAAAACAGAAAACGAAAGCGTCGGAATCTGCGAAGGTTAAACTGACTGACCGAATGTAGTTGGTTCCGCACCTTCCATGTTAACTAGGAAGTGAAACTAAAACATGAAATCTGACCCGGATTAGTGAAAACACCCTGGATATGATCATTTCTGCCGTGCAAAGCTTGTTTGAGTGCGAGTTGTGTGGCCAGGACTAGGCAATAACAACTTTTTGTTGTGCGATATATTGCACCAGAAATAATTGCGATAAGCGATATTGTTGTCATTTTATGCCACTGAATATATAATCATAATGTAACAGCGTAATAATGCAGGAAGGCCTACACGCTTCCAAATGATAGCAAACTTTTAATTTTTAAGAATGTTTAGATAAAATATTAAAATACTAGATACCTTAAAAAAACTTGAATACATAGTAAATAAACATTTTCTAACAAAAGGTGCAAAGCAACAAGTAGAAAAAAAGAAAAATGCACAAAGAACTTGTATGGAGATTTTTCCCAGACCTTCTTTTCTCTGTAAATTAAGGGTGCACACTATTGCTGAAAAACACAATCACTACTCAGCAGCAGTGTTGGGGGTAACTCATTACAAGTAATGCGAGTTACGTAATCAGATTACTTTTTTCAAGTAACTAGTAAAGTAACGCATTACTTTTTTAATTTACAAGAAAATATCTGAGTTACTTTTTCAAAAAAGTAACTCCAGTTACTTTGTTTTCCCATTTATTGACTGACAGCTGTCCTGTCCCCATATTGGGAGAAATCGGGAGTACAGATGCGTTGTGTGCGCTGTGTGAACATGATGTTACTGTAGTTCTAGACTAAATGTGAATGTGCATTAATTCATCCCACTCACAAAAAACAGATTTAGTATTCATCAAAATGAATTAAAACAGTGAAATGCAAACTCAGAATATGACGCAAACCTGCAATAATTAAATATGTTAAATAACACAAATGTATCTAATTCCATTTTATTAACCAATATCTCCTGACCTTTGATGATCCAGTTAAACCATACTAATAAGCAAAAATGACTTCAGATAAACTAACAATTGTGCTTCATTGTTTTCTTATTGCTGAAGGGTGTTTCTTCTCCTGCGTTCTACTGTACAGATGTGAATTTACTTTTGCTTCAGCCTGAGGTTTATTCATTGCACTTTTTGGTGTGAAAGGGCTTTTATATTTGCTATAAATAGAACTTCTTATATTAAAAACAATCAAGCCCTGCTTATATTTAAAAAGTAACGCAAAAGTAATATAACGCATTACTTTCCATAAAAAGTAACTAAGTAACGTAATTAGTTACTTTTTTTAGGGAGTAACGCAATATTGTAATGCATTACTTTTAAAAAGTAACTTTCCCCAACACTGCTCAGCAGTCAGATGTCCGTCATATCTCTAATCAAGATCATATCTGCAGATGAAACTTTATTTGTAAAAGCATTTTTAAAATTTGAACTAGCACCTCGTGACTACACGTTATGTATGAGAAGCTGCAGAAGACACAGGTGCAAGTGGAATGCACTAAACATGGTGACAAATTTTTAAGTAAATATAATGGGTGATATATTGCGTCACCAAAAATTATTGAGGTCATGTACATATATTGATTTTTGCGACCAGGCCTAGTGAGGACAGAGAAATTAAACGATAAAACAATTCAACGAGCCTTCAGTAAGTCAGTCATGAGCTTTAATGTTGGTTATGCATTTTATGAGGAGCTTATTGGGAATTAAACGCAAAACTGGTTACATTTTTACTCAACTTTACTAAATGTCGTGTTTATACCCTTACAAAAATGTACCACGGTATAGTTTCCAATAAGACACCACATTTTACGTCCAACAAACAGAATCTTGTCCTAATGTTCTTTTAAAACAATTCCCCTGATAGCACACGTACATCACGGAGACGTCTGCATTACATCTGCAAGACGTATTTTTCAGAGTGTTTGCTCATCTGCAATACATCTATAGGACGTTTCCTATCAGATGTGAAATAGACGTTTAGAAGATGTCTTTAAGATGTTTATGATCTAGAATGCATGTAAAACTGACATCTTGGAGACGTCTATCAGATGTTTGCACACAGCAGATGCTTTCCAGATGAAGTGATCGTTAACAGACGTCTTGCAGATGTACGTGTGTTATCTGGGATATGAATTTTAAAAATGTTTGTGAAAGTTGAGACGTTCCCTTGAAAGGTTGTGACCCAGATAGCACACGTACATCTGCAAGACGTCTGTTAAAGATCACTTAATCTGGAAAGCATCAAACATCTGATAGACATCTCTAAGATGTCAGTTTTACATGCATTCTAAATCATAAACATCTTAAAGACATCTTCTAAACATCTATTTGACATCTGATAGGAAACGTCTTATAGATGTATTGCAGATGAGCAAACACTCTAAAAAATACGTCTTGCAGATGTCAAACAGATGTCTCCGTGATGTACGTGTGCTATTGATAAGTGTTAAGACAAAACATTTATGAAGTAATGTTTATGGAATGCTCTTATTACTTTATTAATATTTGATACATTTTCATAACACTGAGAAAACGTTCTTTGAACAACATTCATTGAACGTCTTCTTCATGGTGTTATTTTTACTTGATGAATGTTCTGAGGTCAACATTCTCTGAATCCTTGAGATGTTGTTCGTACTTGATAAACTTTCCAAGAAACATTTTTGTAACATTCTAATCACAAAACAATGACATTTTAACGTTCTTGGAATATAAAAAAACAAAACAATAAATATTAAAAACATTAAATATTAACATTAAATATTTAAAAAACATTCACATGATGATATATTTTGGGTGATAAAGTTAGTAGAATGTTGTCAGAAACGTTTTTGTAACCTTAAAATAACGTTATAACCACAACAAGAAAACTGGACATTGTAGCATTCTTAGAATATTAAAAAAAAAAAACATTCAATATTAAAAAATATTTAATATTAAAAACATTAAATATTCACATTAAATATTAAAAAAAAAACATTCACATGTTATATTTTAGGTGATAAAGTTAGTAGAATGTTGTAAAAAAAATAAAAATTGTAACATTTAAATAACGTTACAATCCAAATTTCACAAAAAGCTCATGGACGTAATTATAATATAAGTCAGACACTGAAGTGAGATGCTATATTTGTCACTCTTCTGAGGAAGGTTCATTCACTTGTTTGACAGTGAGAGACATTTTGGTCCGATTTTTTTAATGTTCATCCGATCACATTTTAAAAATGAATTTTCTTTCTGTTTTAAAGATGTTTTCTTTGGATTGTTTCACTACTCAAAAGAGAATATAGGAAAATATAACTTCATTTGTGTTTCCTGCAAGCTAAATTTAACATAGGCCTACATAAACAAAAATCTGGCTATAAACCTCTTTTTTTTATTTATTCAAAGATCTAGACAAGTACATGGAAACTAACCAAAGTTCTGTTAATCCTAAAGCAGTCAAAACTGCATCTCTATATTCATACACTTTTAACTATAATGGGTAATTTTCTTAAGAGATTTGTGTGTGTAAAGTTTTTTTCTTTTTTCTTTTTGTTTTTATAACTGTACTGCCTTAATGGTTTGATGTTTTCTACTGTTTAATATATATATTTTTTTAAATCAGCGGTACGCGCTCCGAAGTCCTGATCTGAATAATGGTTCACGAACCTGCTCCGAATCATTCGATTCGCGAAATGATTCACGAATCCGCTCTGAAGTCCCGATCTAAATCAAATGATTCACGAATCCGCTCCGAAGTCCCGATCTAAATCAAATGATTCGTACTCCGCGCTCTGAAGTCCCGATCTAAATCAAATGATTCACGAATCCGCTCCGAAGTCCCGATCTAAATCAAATGATTCGTACTCCGCGCTCTGAAGTCCCGATCTAAATCAAATGATTCACGAATCCGCTCCGAAGTCCCGATCTAAATCAAATGATTCGTACTCCGCGCTCTGAAGTCCCGATCTAAATCAAATGATTCACGAATCCGCTCCGAAGTCCCGATCTAAATCAAATGATTCGTACTCCGCGCTCTGAAGTCCCGATCTAAATCAAATGATTCACGAATCCGCTCCGAAGTCCCGATCTAAATCAAATGATTCATGCTCCGCGCTCTGAAGTCCCGATCTAAATAAAATGATTCACGAATCCGCTCCGAAGTCCCGATCTAAATCAAATGATTCACGAATCCGCTCCGAAGTCCCAATCTAAATCAAATGATTCACGAATCCGCTCCGAAGCCCCAATCTAAATCAAATGATTCTTCGTGCTCCGCGCTCCGAAGTCCCGAGTCCCGATCTAAATCAAATGATTCGCGCTCCGAAGTCCCGAACTGAATAAAATGATTCGCGATCCGCACTCCGAAGTCCCGATCTGAATCAAATGATTCGTGCTCCGCGCTCCGAAGTCCCGAACTGAATCAAATGATTCGTGATCCGCGAAGTTCCGAGCTTAATAAAATTATTCACGATATGCGATTTGAAGTCCCGATCTGAATCAAATGATTCGCTGTACTTGATCCGATTGGAGCACTTCGAAACAGTGAATAATTTTGCGAAGCAATGTTTTAACTAATTCGTTTCACTCATCACTATACGTGCTTTTTAAAATCATTACAAGCGATGTTGAAATTCGAAAATCAATGGCTCTTTTGATCCGGTTTTTGCTAGTGAATCGCTTGAACTGAATCATCGAAGTCACGAATTTGAATCAATCGGAGCGGTTTCAGCGTAAATGACTCACTCGATTGAATCGGTTCATCTGTTCCTCAGTCATGTTTACGCGACACTGTCAGCACTACTACTGGCTCAGCTCGCTAGTTTTATGAGACTAACTGAAGCTGAACTGTGTTTGTATGTTTGAAACACTTCTGCTCACTTATATGTTCTTACTCCACACATCTATTAAATGTGCGCAGTTTTCTAGCGTATTCACTTTAACTTCTCAGGTAACATCAATGGTGTGACTGATTGCAGATGCAGCCGAAATAGAAATGGAAAAAAATACTATGGAAGTCAATGGCTACCATCAACTGTTCATTTATTCAGGTTCATTTTTGGGTGAACCTTTGCTTTAAATCAACCAGACACTGGTGGAATTATGCATGTTCAGGTTGGAAATTTGGTTTTCCATTGCACTTTTCCAAGCAACAAGTTGGAAATGACAATTTTCTGAACTGAATGGGACATACATAACTCTTAACTTCCATTAAAATCAAAAGAGAATAGAAATATTGTTCAAATCTCTTAAATATGATGGGTTGAATCAGATCTAATCTTATTTTATTACATTTTGGCATAAACTCTTAAAAATGGAGGTTCCAAAAGGGTTGTTTTTACCACAGTCAGAAGTGAAAATAACACAAGCAGAACACAACATAATGAATGCCGGCAACAAATACTTTATGCAACTGTTTTGCTAAATGTTACAAATACTGCACATTCTTCTGTGTTAAAAATGGAACGAACCTGTCTACTAGCATTGTGCTGTGGTGTACATTCTGTAGACTACAGATAAGTGTGCACATAGACAGCATTTATGATGCTAATCATCAGATTGAATCACTTCTGTCTTTTCTTTGGATTTTTTCAAAGCTTTCTCCAGTTCTTCCATCACAGGCAGAGGTCCCTCGTATTTGTTGGTTTCAATAGACCTGAGTTTGTCCTGATAGTCCTCCAGAAACCCGTTCTGCTCCGCGCCCATCACAATAACCTGAGACACAGAAGCTACTTCATTTCTGCTGGCATCTTTTAGATATTTCTATCTTTTGAGCTCTAGAGGACACACCTTCTGCAGGAATCTAGTCTTGCGTTGACAGACTTTTGAGCGTCATCATAAAATGCAATTTATTCTGGCCAAGAACAGGAAGATTCGTCATGTGACGTGAACAATGTGTCGTTTTTGTGCAGATTATTTTTTACGGTTTTAGATTTTTAGCTAATAATGAGCTTTTCTTCCTCTTCTGTAAATGCAAAATGACATATGCATTTACAGAAGAGGAATAAAAAGCAAGTGTAAATGTAGATTTTAGGTTAAAATGTAAATTAATGCATTAAAAATGAGCTTTTCTTCCTCTTCTGTAAATGCAAAATGACATATGCATTTTGCATTTACAGAAGAGGAATAAAAAGCAAGTGTAAATGTAGATTTTAGGTTAAAATGTAAATTAATGCATTAAAGCTAATCTTGGGTCCTGAGACCATTTCTTTCAACTTTTTCACAGAAACTCTGGATTATAAAGTCTTAATTCGCCTTTCCACAAATGAAAGCCTTAAAAGTTCTTAAATCAGAGCAGACTTTCTTAAATTCATAAAGTTGTGGCATTAAATGTTGCATGTTTTTATCTTGTTTTCCAATATCTAAACATCTTTAAACCAAGACACATTATACTGGAGATGGAAAATGAATATATAAATTCTTGTTTTTTTTGAGAAACTGAACGAAATTAAATGAGTTTATGCTTAAAACAAGAACAAATATCTGCCAATGGGGAATGAAAACCTGTTTTCTCAATGAAATGTGCTTTTTATTTTTCATTTTAATACATTTCTTATTAAATTTCTTATATGCAATTTCTTGATTTAAGAATTTTTAGGCATTTGCTCTGAAAAACGAGACAAAAATACTGAGGGAGAGCAGCATTTATGTGCATTGTGATCAGAAGATACAGTAAACATTATTTTGTTTTGTAGTTAAGCTATTTTTGTGTGTGTAAAATAACTTAAAGTAATGGAGATATGTTTGAAAATACCATTACATTTAGAGAACAAATTGATGTATTGTGTTCCCTTTATTTCATACATTTTATTTAATTGGTCATGAAAAGGTCTTAAAGTCATAAATTTGCAGAAACCCTGTAATCAGCATAATTTTTCAACATTACATGCTCCTGCAGTGTCACAAACTAAATTTGGCATGTTTAACAGTACTAATTGTTTTATGTGCATGTGACAAGAACAAAATGTTTGCATGTAAATGTTTAGGACAGTAGAGATTTATTCATAAAGCCATAACAAGCACATGTGCTAGTTGCCTCATTTGTGCTAAAAGTGACATGTCCAGTATAGATGAATAAATACGTAAATGTTATCCCAGAGACCCTTGTATTATGAAAATTATAGTGCATATTCCGGATGCTTCGGTTTGATGTGTTTTTGTTGTAGCAGTTGCTGGCGGTGCTCTATTGTCTCATACAAAGCTGGCCGGAGCAAATGCCAGAAAAAACACCTCAGCATTGTCCTTTCGCCAGCAGCACAAAATAACAAACTCATTCTGTTTGGAGGATGATATCAGATTACTCCGTTTAGAGAAGCACGTGTTTCTGTTGTTGCTGCTGTAATTTGACACACAATACATGCTGAGAAAACCGAATCAGGTTAATTTGTTATCTAAATCTCCTAATTCAGAAATGTTCATGCGGTAATTGTGTCGGATCTTTCAATGAATCAGTGGATCCAGTTCACAAAATCAGTCTGAATGATTCGTTCACAAATCAAAGTGATCAGAGTTCAACTCACTGAATCAGTGATTCAGCCGAATCAGTTAACAACCCAATGGAGGAAGTGCTTATTAATGAATAACCATTTAATTTTCAGTTTGTTCCAGCTCTAGAAATCACACTTTTTAAATTACGAATCCTTATATATCGTCTCATTTCTAGAATGTGAAAATCCAGGTTCTTCTTGTTGAAGGGTTGAATTAAAATAATATCTTAATTTTTAGTTGTCTTATGCTTGTTTTGTCTTATTTAAAATCATTTTAAGTCGTCTTGAGGCCCTTTTGAAAGTGTTGAGAACCACTGATGTAAACGAAGCTAAAGTCCTGATAAAAGCCGTTTTTTGGACTTGTTATAGCACGCAGGAGACTGTACCTGTAGATACTGCAGCGACGGTGGCGCATAAATGCAGCTGTTCATGATATATACGTCCGACAGCTGAGGTCCTGGTCGCTGGTGGAGACGTTCATCTCCACTGGGCTGTAGGTGCCCATTTTCACATTCTCCTGCCTGCAGAGGAACATCCAGCACATGTGAGGAGCTACATCGGTCCCTAAGCAACACTTCTACATGAAGATCTCTGACTGTTGTGGGTCTGAAAGCTCCTACCTGTCCAGGGACTCGAGGTCCGACATGTTCATCCTCCACACGATGCCCCACACGTCGTCCCCTGGGCAGTGCTCGATGGTCGCAACACCGCCATGCCAGCGCTGACTCGCCAGTCCTTTATGGTTCCCGAAGACCAGTTTATAGTCCTAGAGAGGATGACGAGTCCGTTAGATAGATAGATTGATAAAAAGATGGATGGATAGATGAATAGACAGATAGATGGATGGATAGATAAATATAGTTAAACAGTCTGATAGATGGATAAACAGACAGATGGATGGATGGATAAACAGTTGGATGATGGCTGGATGGATGGATGGACAATAGATAAACAGTCGGATAGACAGACGGATGGATAAACAGTTGGATGGACAAATGGATAAACAGTTGGCTAGTTAGACGGATGGATGATGGACAGATGGATAAACAGTTGGATGGATGATGGACGGATGGATAAACAGTTGGATGGATGGATGAACAGTTGGATGGATGGATGAACAGTCGGATAGTTAGATGGATGGATGATGGACAGAAGGATAAACAGTTGGATGGATGGATAAACAGTTGGATGGATGGATAAACAGTTGGATGGATGGATAAACAGTTGGATGGATGGATAAACAGTTGGATGGATGGATAAACAGTTGGATGGATGGATAAACAGTTGGATGGATGGATAAACAGTTGGATGGATGGATAAACAGTTGGATGGATGGATAAACAGTTGGATGGATGGATAAACAGTTGGATGGATGGATAAACAGTTGGATGGATGGATAAACAGTTGGATGGATGGATAAACAGTTGGATGGATGGATAAACAGTTGGATGGATGGATAAACAGTTGGATGGATGGATGAACAGTCAGATAGTTAGACGGATGGATGATGGACAGAAGGATAAACAGTTGGATGGATGGATGAACAGTTGGCTGGATGATGGATGGATGGATGGATGAACAGTCGGATGGATGGATAAACAGTTGGATGGATGGATAAACAGTTGGATGATGGATGGATGGATAAACAGTTGGATGATGGATGGATGGATAAACAGTTGGATGATGGATGGATGGATAAACAGTTGGATGGATGATGGATGGATGGATGAACAGTCAGATAGTTAGACGGATGGATGATGGACAGAAGGATAAACAGTTGGATGGATGATGGATGGATGAACAGTTGGATGGATGATGGATGGATAAACAGTTGGCTGGATGATGGATGGATGGATGAACAGTCGGATGGATGGATAAACAGTTGGATGGATGGATAAACAGTTGGATGGATGGATAAACAGTCGGACGCATGGATAAACAGTTGGACGGATGGATAAACAGTTGGATGGATGGATAAACAGTTGGATGGATGGATGGATAAACAGTCGGACAGATGGATGGATGGATAAAAAATATGAATAAAAAAATGGATGCATAGATAGATAGATATAGTTAAACAGTCTGACAGATGGATAGATAGATGGATGAAAATAAAGATAGATGGATGATGGACGGTCGGATGGACGGATGGATGAATGGATAGATAGATATATATATAGACAGATTGATAGATACCTTGAGTTTGGCCACGCAGTAGATGGAGGCTGACGGGTTCTTCAGCTGCAGTCGCTCCTTCAGCAGGTTACTGCCGTAAGCGAAGTACAGGAAGGTGGATCCGTTCTGGTGGTCGGTGCTGTTGTCCATCATTGAGTCTTCAGAGGGCAGAGGGACAAGGAGGACGAGGATGAGGAAGAGGAGGGACAGGGTGAGGAAATGGAAGAGGGACATATTTGCGTGGAATCAGGTCAGCAGGGCTCAGAGGCAGAGCGAATGAGATGGAAAACACCTCTGTTACCGGAGCTTTCAGCAGCACTCCATTCTCATGCAAATCTATTGTGTGCCAAACGGCCGCCTGCATTCATCTGATCCCAACGGCTAGCAAGAACTTTCCCAACTGTCCCTCTAGTGGAAGCAGCAGGAATAACCTTTAAGCAGTGAAAAATTCACCTCTAAAGTAATGCAGGTGTCCAATATATTAAGACGTTTATAATGGGAACATGAAATGCATCCGAACAACAGAAAGTGCCCTGGGGCCAGTTGCATAAACATGGTCACTATATTAAGACTCGTGTCTTAAGAACTAGTTTGACTAATTAGCAGTTACCAAGTGGTAATCTGTCTTGCTTTTAAAATTCAAATTAGACCAAGTTTTTATGTAACTGATTTGTGATCAGTCTTGTAGAAAAAGTGAATGACTAACTTTTAATACTAGCCGAAGCAATTTATGCACTGACTGTAATGATGTTAAAATGCTAAATGCATTGCATAAGCAATATTGTATATTGCACTGGCTTCACTGTAAATGCCAGTGACTGTTGATTTTGCAAAAGACTGGTTTTCTTTGTCCTCTACTTTCGGGTTTCAATTTATGTCCTTTTTTGTTGCATTTTAGCTGATTATACAATTGACATCAAAAAGAATTAATCTCAAATAATAAAACCATGTGATTTAAGAAGCAATGATGCATAAATGTTGATAATGTACTAGAGATGCACCGATACTAAATTTCTCAGCCTATGCTCACAAGCTGTATTATCTGCTGTTTTTTTTTTTTTTTCAGTTGAAACGCGGATTGAGTGATTATGAGACATCAGACCCGTTATTATTGCTTTAGCTGGACTTTAGCCTAAATTCGACATCAAGTTGCTGTCTGAGACGCCCTTTTGATTGACAGGATATAATCGGCCCTGATCTTTGCCTGTTTTTTTGAACAATCGGCCCATGGCTTTAATACTTGCATAAGTAGATAAAAGTTGATAAAAAGATTGAATCCAAGATTTGGTAATAATATAGTGTAATGAGAGATTTATAAGCAATTGTTTTGTAGGCCGGTCATTTTAGACAAGTGTAATAAGGTGGGGAAAAAATCCCAAAAAGTACACAAATTATCATAAATTTTTTAGTAAGTTGTTCTACCCTGCGTGAGCAAAGTCAGTAAGTTTTAGTCCAATGCGACAACATTAACTAGCATTTTCAGGAAAAAGAAAATCCTTTCTGGGTTAAATAGAAAACAACATATGAGGGTTACATAAAGAAAAACTAAGGATGCACCGATATGAAAATTTTGGCCGATACGATAACCGATAATTCTTTACATATGAAAACCGATAACCAATATGTTGGCCCATAAATCTAAATCCAAATTTTTATATAATTTTTGAGCGCCTGATTACCAAAAAACTCTCACCATTAAAAGGCATTAAACACTTCAACATAAATCAAACATAAAGCAGCCTTACAAATAAATAAAATAATGCTTAAATAATGCAAACAAGTCACTGGACAGCATTACTTACATGTAAAAAAAATTATCAAAAATCATGTGCCATGGATAAATTAAACGGAAATAACCTCCGCACCGACAATAATGAAATTATTTTAATTAAACCATATTGTTGATGAAAATAATAAGATACTAATAAAAGTGGTGGTTATTATTAATAATATATTTGAAAAAGAAGTATCTTAAAACTAATACCACTGTTTCAAATAGCAGCATTGCTGATTGAGAGCTGAATGAACACCAGTAAACTGATGCGCTTTTATGCTGTATGAGAATCAGATCTTTATACAACATAAACATAATATTAAAACTTATATATGCACAAAAAGACACAAATGCACAAGCGATCTTGAACTAAGTTACGCGCTAGTCAGAATGTGTAACTTCTGTTGTGGATGCACTCTTCCCGCAACATTTACAAAGTTTTATTATAATAGTTTTCTCATTATAATGTTATATATATGACAGTCAGTCCCAATCATAGTTATTAATGTTGTGCACTGAGCTAAGATCACCGGCAAACTGAAGCGCTCTATTAACGCTCTATAAGCTTTACTATATATATGAGATAAATCAGATTTATATGCATAAAATAAACACAATATTACAACGTACAATTGCACAAAAGGCTGTAAATGCACAAGCTAGTCATGAAGGTGTAGCTCCGTTGTGGATGCGCTCTTCACGCAACAACACGCTAAAACATGTGCAAACATAGATTCCATAGCATTATTTTACAGTAGCTAATGATCGCACTATAATATGACAGACTTGCCCTGCACATGATGCAATTCACCGTATTTTCCTTTTCGAAGTGATTCCAATAATATTTCAAGCAATTAAAAACCATCATGGTGAACAGTGCGCATCTGAAGCGTCTCTGCAGGAAATAATGCATTATTTATCGGCTTTAAGATATCGGCCACATTTTCTTATCGGTTCGATACCGATAACAGAAAAATGTACATTTATCGGCCGATACCGATATGGCGGCCGATATATAGTGCATCCCTAAGAAAAACTGACATAAAGCAGTGATAAAGTAGATGCAAATGTCTCAAAGTGCACAGACTAGTGGAGATGTGAAGCGGTGCATCACTCACCTGCTGAACTCTGGAGGTTGAATCCATGAATTTGTTAAGGTGTGAATGTGTCAGTGTTAATGTGCTTCATTCACACATCTTCATATAGATCACAGACAGACACTGAATCTTCACAGGGGTTTTGATGAATAATTAAATGTCAGGTAAATATAAATGTGAATGCAGATATTAAGATTACTAAACATGTATTTTGTAGTGATTTAACAGGAACTGCATTGTAAAAAAAAATAAATAAATAAAATAAATTCTAAAAATGTTGTTTGTTTTAAAGGAAAATACTTTGTTTAGTTCGGTTACTTGAAAATTTACTACTAATTTCTGAAAATAGTTTCTACAACAAATATTTTTCAGTGACATATTAAACTTGATGGGTTGTGCATTAAAAACAAACGTTGTTCATTGAAGTCTTTTGTTAATAATTGCCCGATTGTTCGTATTTTTGTCAAATGATTGCATATCTCTTTAAGGTTGTAACACTTCTTATGATTAGATAAACACAGCTTTATTGATCCACTCTGGAAAATTGAGCAAATGTTAATAAATACTCTTTTAACTTATTAAAGCGTGCAGTTTTTTGTTAAAAATATAAGAAAAATCTGAAATTCCTTCATTATTTTGATGATCATGTGCACATGCACTCTGAGTTGCAATGCCAATAGATGGCAGTGCTAGACAAACCGAATTACCAGAATATAAACCAGATTTGATCAGTTTTGCAATGATATGCATGGCTTTTACGCTTTAATTCTTTTCTTTAGAATGGCTTCTGTGAACAGTTACTTTGTTCTTGTGAATTAATATTTCATTTACTAATGGCAAGACCGGCTGAAAGTACTAGGTTTATGCATTGAGCTCTTTTAGATGAAGGACTAGTCACTAGATTTATTGGCACCAAATCTGAGAAATGCATGCGAAATTAATGTCTAAATAACTAATGTCTCCCTTCACTTCAGGGTCTCTCTTGTGGTTTCTGAGGTGAAGATCAGTCACGGGTAGTTTCGCACAGAGATCCGGTTTAGTTTCCCACCAGCACAGAGTCATGAATCCAGCAATACACCAACTTAATGAGCAAATTTAGATTGTCCCTTTTGTGGCCACTTCTGTTATATACTGTATGTGATACCCAGCTGACAGATTTGCATGCACAGTTTGTGTAACAGTGTCAAAGAAACAGTTCACCTCAAAAAACAAGTTATTAACTGATGGACTGGAGTGGTGTGGATTACTTGTGGATTATTGTGATGTTTTTATCAGCTGTTTGGACTCTTATTCTGATGGCACCCATTCACTGCAGAGTTCCATTGATGCTACATTTCAATTTTCACACACACCACATTTCAATCTGGCGTGTGTGTCTAATGCTGTGGGACTCGGGAACGTCTGGCGTTTTCCGTATCTCTGCCAGATGCATGGAGGAGGTGAGAGGATTCGACTTTTACGTGTTTGCACGTGAACGTTCGCTTTTCTGAACTAGTCTTTGATGGAGAGCTTGAAGACAACAGCAACACAACAAAACATGCAATGTGATATTTGCAAGACTTTCCAAAAATTCTAAACAAATTAATAGATTTTTCTGTTTTTAAATCTTAGAAACATCAAAAACAACTCCACTTTATATATATAAAAAAAAAAAAAACAGCTTAGTTTTTCATAAATTAAATTTAGCTATGTACAAAAAAAAATTGCCAGGATGATTACAGTATGTATTTTATGCTATATTCATTATCTTTATCATCCAAAAATTCTTAACAAATCAATATTTTTTCTCTTTTTAAAGCTTATATATATATATATATATATATATACTGTGTGTGTGTGTGTGTGTGTGTGTGTGTATATATATATATATACAGTATATATATAGTGTGTGTGTGTGTGAAAATTTTTATATAAAATAGTGTATATATATATATATATATATATATAACTCTACTTTATAAAAAATCTTCTTCATAAATTAAACGTAGCTTGATCTATAAAGATTTTAGCCAGGATGATCATGTATTTACATTATATTCATTATCTTGCAGGCTTTTCAATAAAAGTTGAATCCTCTTAATTCATAAAGGTATCATAAAGATATTCTGGTTCATACTCTGGTTCATACAAGATGACATCTTATAAAACATAAGATTTTTATTTAGTCGTTTTATGTCATAAGCAAAAAAAAAAAAAAAGCTTCTAAATAAATTTTTTTATATTGAAGCAATTTTTTATTTAATAGGACTGAATCAAGCTCAAATAAATTACATTAATAAATATTTACATTAATAAGAGTCAGATCAAGTATAAATAGTTAATTTTAGTAACAAATGTCAATATTTACTTTTTACAATGGCGTTGTTACATTATTTGTATTAATATAAATTACTTTTATTTTCCTCATTTTTGTGTGTCACCAGGTAGAGTGTGGTTACTTTATTTTCATTCATTAATAGAAATCAATTTTACATTCTTCATTTTACATTCTTCATTATTTTTTTGAAGGTAAGATCAGTTAGAAATTATTCATTATAACAAATGCCAATATTCACTTTTTACAGTGTGGTTGTTGTTTATGAATGAATGGAAACTACATTTATTTTCCTAATTTTATTGTCTTTTTTTTTTAAAGAGAAATAAGTAATTAAAGTAACAAATGCCAATATTTTTTTTTTTTTACAGTGTGGTTGTTACTTTATTTTATTTAAAATAAAATTGCAAATTACTTTAATTTTCCTAATTTTAGTTTAGAGTCAGATCAGTTTTTAGTGAATCATTTTTTTTTTTTGAAGGTAAGATCAGTTAGAAATTATTCATTATAACAAATGCCAATATTCACTTTTTACAGTGTGGTTGTTGTTTATGAATGAATGGAAACTACATTTATTTTCCTAATTTTATTGTCTTTTTTTTTTAAAGAGAAATAAGTAATTAAAGTAACAAATGCCAATATTTTTTTTTTTTTACAGTGTGGTTGTTACTTTATTTTATTTAAAATAAAATTGCAAATTACTTTAATTTTCCTAATTTTAGTTTAGAGTCAGATCAGGTAGGAATAATTAATTATAGTAATAATTCCCAATTTATTTATTTATTTATTTATTCGTTCATTTATTTATTTATTTATAATGTAGTTATGAATTAATAGCAATTACTTTTATTTTCATCATTTTTTGTGTCATTTTTTAAAGAGTCAGATCAGGTAGAAATAGTTCATTATAGTAACAAATGCCTTTGTTACTTTGTATTAAATAAATAAATATTACTTTATTTTCCTAGTTTTAAGTGTCTTTTTAAGTTATTACATCATAAATCATTGTGTGTGAGTGTGAGTGGGTCTGTGTCTGTGTCTGTGAGTGTGTGTGTGAGTGTGAGTGTATGTGAGTGGGTCTGTGGTGTGTGTGTGTGTGTGTGAGTGAATGAATGTTGGTCTGTGTCTGTGTGTGAGTGTGTGAGATAGAGAGTGTGTGTGTAAGTGTGAGTGACTGTTAGTCTGTGTGTGTGTGTGTGTGTGTGTGCGTATGAGAACATGCAGGTCTTTTCAGTTTTCTTTCAATGAAATTGCAGTAAAATAAGTGTTAGAATAAACCAAGTTATCTTTCGCTGGTGTGGACACAAATATAGTTAGTTAGTTAGCCTTTAGTTCAGTTAGGCCTTTAGTTTAGGGTGACCATACGTCCTCTTTTTCCCGGACATGTCCTCTTTTTGGACCTAAAAAAGTGCGTCCGGCCGAAATTTCTTAATCGCCCAAAATGTCCGGGATTCGGCTGTTTTCTTAATCTCGCTCCCGCTCAATATCTGACCATTGCCGCCTGCTCCCGCAACATGTGTTTCGCTCCCGCGATTTTCGTGTCCACTCCTTTAAACATTCTAATATTGTATAATTTTGGCGCATCAGGGAGCCGCTCTCAGGATGCAGAGTATTTAAATATTTTTGAATGAGCGTTTGCGCCATTTACTTTCACTTTCGATTTCGCGATCACACGCACTCTGTGTAAAGGGAGCACATCTTACAAGATCAGATATTTGTCAATGAGCTCAGGATCTGCTGAGCAGCAAATACTCCAGCATGCTCTTGTCAGTCATCTCTCCTTATTCTCGACCTGTGATCAGTCAAAGCTGACTCCTGCAGCTCTTGTTGGATGTAAGGTTGCCAAGTTCGCGTTTTTTCCACAGAATTGGGCTACTTTTAAACTGTCGCCATGGGTTGATTTTCCCAAGTGCGTTAAAGGTTTGAAATATTGCATAAATTTCATTTGACTGAAATGCCTGTATTGAAATATTTTGCATTCAAGTTCAACCTGTGATAAAGCTTTCATGGACTTTTTCATTAACTGTTCCCTCCTGGTGGAATGAAGCGGAGTTTAATCATTTTCAAAAAAACGGCTGAAAATACATCTCTTTCATCTTCATTTGACCTTCTAATCCTACCACTGTTTATTCTATTTCTATTCTAACTACTTGTTTTATTTAAAAAGAAAAGAGCCTTTAACACTAGCATTCTCTATTCTTTCTACTTGTTTTCTTTTTCTTTATTATAAATAATGACCTTCTGACACAAGCATTATCTATTCTTTTTCAATTCTATCTACTTGTTTTCTTTTTATTTATTCTAAAAACAAAACAAACAAACCTAAACCTTGCTACGTATACCGTGTTAGGCGAAACCCTGCCTCCGAGATTCTGCTTTACTTTGCCAGAAAACTGCTTATCATTGCTGCACAGTTTCTTTTGTCTGCTAAACGTCTCTGGTTGTGCATTCAGTGCATCTTTGAGGAGCATCGCCTGAATAACAATCACAAACCTTCTGTTCGGCGTTTAGCAAAGTGATCAAAGTACAAATGTAAAGGAGGGGACGTTATGCGCGGTCAACTATTCCTAAACTCCCTCTTTATCCACAATAATCTGGTTTGTTGTGAGGATTAGAGAGAGTTTTTTCATATTTACACCGTATGCAAATCACTGAACAGTTAGGAAATAACATGACATTCAGTCAATAAAATCGTATTTATGCATGACATAAATGCATCTGTAGAATTTGCATATTCTTAAATGTTTTTTAAAATCACATCTATGAGATCAGGCTGCAAAGTCATGAAAAACCTGTAAAGTTAAGTTTCAAGATACTAATTTCATGAATAATATTAATGCAAGAAGCCACATTTTCTATGGAGCCACTTTAGAATTTAAATGAACATTTTGATCATTTAAATCTATTAATTTCATGAACATACGCTCCATAAATCTCTTTCCTTATCCAATAATTACAAAATGGTATATGTTTGTGCATTTGTAAAGTATATTTTAATATGAGCAAAATAGGAAGCGCACAGTGCATGTGTATTTTACATAATATTTTCTCAGTAATGACTCATAAATATTTGAAAACAGATCATTTCTATAACCTTTCCAAATATTCAGTGAATGGCTGAAGCAGTCACAGAAATGAAATGTTAATTGTAAATCCCTGGTCATAAAGCCACACAAGTGTTTTTAGGTGCAAAACACTGAATATGTGTTGACAGAGATTTTTCTGAATATGTGACCGTGTCAGTGATATTTTATTATCACTGATATGCTATTATAGATTTTGTTAATAATTTGAATTAGATTCTATTTTTATATTTTCTGTTTTCATTTTTATTTTAGCTAAAAATGAACATTTTAATAATTTTGTAGAGGGGTTTTGTCATTTTTATTAGTTTTTTCAAGTGTCTATAGTTTTTTTTTAAAGTTTGTTTATTTAGTTTTAGTAATTTTAGTATATATAATATTCACAGATTATTTAATGGGACAAAATCTCAGTCTCATCCAGGCACTTTACTTTTAAGAATAATGACACAAATGTTGGCAAAGTGAGAACAACGTGCCTATCTTTTGTGTAAATTCACTTTATCGGTTTTATTTTGATAAACATGACAATACGCTATAGCATTAATATAACCCTATTAAAGCACATGAAATGTTGGTTAATTAGCGGCGCCAGACTGAAACTGACCGACACGAGAGTCTCGATAATAACTTTAATAACAACAACAGACATTATTTTTACATTCTCCGATAAGCAGTGAGAAATGAAGAGCATCACAAACATAAGGCATCGTTCGTCCATCCGTCAGACTCCTGAAGAAGCAGCGAAACACTCTCAAATCAGAGGAAACACGACTCCTCTGGACGACGAGACGCAGGTCCCAAGAAAAGATTCACACGAATCAGTCTGGATTACGAACAGAATCGGTTCAATCAGCTCCACAGAGGCCCGAATCTCTCTCAGAAACAGTTAGTTTGTAAAAACTCCCAAATCACTGACTGAGGAAGACCATGATAGTGAAGACGAGGCTAAAATTAGTCCATTTAACGCCGGGTCCGTCTCAAATGCTTGAATTCACTACTAAATGATGTGACATGCAGCTGCCGTGACGCAAAACCAGATGTTTGTCTTGTTTTACAATAAAAAAATATATATATTTATATAAATACACACACATATATATCTATATATATATAAGCAGAATTGAAGATAAGATTTGTTTTCAAAAATATATTTTAAATCACATTTATCTTGTAATGATTTAAACATAATTTTTTTGTTGTTGTTGCTTAAAACAGGAAAAACCCATTTAGCGTAAAATATATTTGCTGAGAACAAAACTTTGTCTTAAAATAAGATTCAATTTGTTTACATCAACATTTCATCAACTAAAAATTATATTTATAGTATTAATTACAGATAATAATATAAATAATAATAATAATAGTATGAAAATAATATAAATTATGTTATTTCATACCCATTCCTAATACATTATTGTTCATTTAAAAAATTGTAAATGTATATATATTAAAAATGTATATGCATAAATTCATATTAAGTTTGATTAATAAATGCTGTAAAAATATTGTTATTTGTTAGTTCATGCTAGCTTAATGTAAAGCGTGACCATTCTCAAACAGCTCGCATTAGTTAATGCAATAACTGATATGAACTAGCAGTGAGCAATATATTTTTTACAACATTTAATAATCTGTGTTATGGAAGGTCCTTTCCGCCAAAGGATAAAAAAACGAAAAACAATTTGGACCTTTTTTCAGAATTGTGAGATAAAAATGCATAATTGCGAAAAAAAAAAAAAAAGTACGAATTATAAGATATAAACTCGCAATTGCAAGAAAAAAGTCTGAATAGTGAGATAAAAAGTCGCAGTTACCTTTATTATTTACTCGGTGGTGGAAACAAAATAATTGTGAAACATAACTCAAAATTCCAAGGAAAAAAACTTTCGAATTGTGAGATATAAACTCAGAATTGCGGGAAAAAAGTCTGAATTACCTGACAAACTTGGAATTGTGAAGTCTAAACTGTCGGATATAAACTAAGAATTGTGAGAAAAAAGTCTAAACTGTCGGATATAAACTCGGAAAAAAAAGTCAAAACTGTCGGATATAAACTTGGAAAAAAAGTCTAAACTGTTGGATATAAACTAAGAATTGTGAGAGAAAAAAGTCTAAACTGTCGGATATAAACTCGGAAAAAAAGTCTAAACTGTCGGATATAAACTCGGGAAAAAAAAGTCTAAAGTGTCGGATATAAACTCGGAAAAAAAGTCTAAACTGTCGGATATAAACTAAGAATTGTGAGAAAAAAGTCTAAACTGACGGATGTAAACTCGGGAAAAAAAAGTCTAAACTGTGGGATATAAACGAAGAATTGTGAGAAAAAAGTCTAAACTGTCAGATATAAACTCGGAAAAAAAGTCTAAACTGTCGGATATAAACTCGGAAAAAAAGTCAAAACTGTCGGATATAAACTCGGAATTGCGAGAGAAAAAGATAAAACTGTCGGATATAAACTCGGAATTGCGAGAAAAAAAGTCTAAACTGTCGGATATAAACTCGGAATTGTGAGAAAAAAAGAAAAAAAAAAAGTCTAAACTGTCGGATATAAACTAAGAATTGTGAGAAAAAAGTCTAAACTGACGGATATAAACTCGGGAAAAAAAAGTCTAAACTGTGGGATATAAACGAAGAATTGTGAGAAAAAAGTCTAAACTGTCAGATATAAACTCGGAAAAAAAGTCTAAACTGTCGGATATAAACTCGGAAAAAAAGTCAAAACTGTCGGATATAAACTCGGAATTGCGAGAGAAAAAGATAAAACTGTCGGATATAAACTCGGAATTGCGAGAAAAAAAGACTAAACTGTCGGATATAAACTCGGAATTGCGAGAAAAAAGTTTCAACTGTCGGATATAAACTCTGGGAAAAAAAAGTCTAAACTGTTGGATATAAACTCAGGGAAAAAAAGTCTAAACTGTCGGATATAAACTCGGAATTGCGAGAAAAAAGTTTAAACTGTCGGATATAAACTCGGGGAAAAAAAAGTCTAAACTGTCGGATATAAACTCGGAATTGTGAGAAAAAAAGGTAAAACTGTCGAATATAAACTCGGAATTGTGAGAAAGTCTAAACTGTCGGATATAAACTCAGAATTGTGAGAAAAAAAGTCTAAACTGTCGGATATAAACTCTGGAAAAAAAAGTCTAAACTGTCGGATATAAACTAAGAATTGTGAGAAAAAAGTCTAAATTGTCGGATATAAACTCTGAAAAAAAGTCTAAACTGTCGGATATAAACTCGGAAAAAAAGTCTAAACTGTCGGATATAAATTCGGAATTGTGAGAAAAAAGTCTAAACTGACGGATATAAACTCGGGAAAAAAAAGTCTAAACTGTGGGATATAAACGAAGAATTGTGAGAAAAAAGTCTAAACTGTCAGATATAAACTCGGAAAAAAAGTCTAAACTGTCGGATATAAACTCGGAATTGCGAGAAAAAAAGTCTAAACTGTCGGATATAAACTCGGAATTG
>NW_015647981.1:65990-66212 GCF_001515625.1 Sinocyclocheilus rhinocerous
TCGGAATTGTGAGAAAAAAAGTCTAAACTGTCGGATATAAACTCGGAATTGCGAGAAAAAAAGTCTAAACTGTCGGATATAAACTCGGAATTGCGAGAAAAAAAGGTACAACTGTCGGATATAAACTCAGAATTGTGAGAAAGTCTAAACTGTCGGATATAAACTCAGAATTGCGAGAAAAAAAGTCTAAACTGTCGGATATAAACTCGGAATTGTGAGAAA
>NW_015647981.1:66228-76163 GCF_001515625.1 Sinocyclocheilus rhinocerous
GGAAAAAAAGTCTAAACTGTCGGATATAAACTCGGAATTGCGAGAAAAAAGTTTCAACTGTCGGATATAAACTCTGGGAAAAAAAAGTCTAAACTGTTGGATATAAACTCAGGGAAAAAAAGTCTAAACTGTCGGATATAAACTCGGAATTGCGAGAAAAAAGTTTTTAAACTGTCGGATATAAACTACGAATTGTGAGAAAAAAGTCTAAATTGTCGGATATAAACTCAGAAAAAAAGTCTAAACTGTCGGATATAAACTCAGAATTGCGAGAAAAAAAAGTCTAAACTGTCGGATATAAACTCGGAATTGTGAGAAAAAAAGGTAAAACTGTCGAATATAAACTCGGAATTGTGAGAAAGTCTAAACTGTCGGATATAAACTCAGAATTGCGAGAAAAAGTCAGAATCATCAGATAAAAACTCAGAATTGTGGAAAAAAAAGTCTGAATTACCTGACGTAAACTCAGAATTGCGAGAAAAAATCGTGAGATAAAAGTCGAAATTACTTTTTAAATTATTTTTATTAAGTAGTGGAAACAGGCTTCCATACTTTGTCAATATTAATTAATAAAAAAACTATTGTTCATTGTTTGTTCATATTAGTTGACAGTGCATTAACTAATGTTAACGAATGCAACTTTTAATTTTAATTGTATTAACAAATGTAGAAATTAACATTAATATACATATAATGCTGTAGAATTATTGTCGATTGTTAGTTATTAGACTAATGTAGTTAACTAATGTTAACAAATGAAACCTTATTGTAAAGTGTGACGGCATTTTTATTTTGTGTACAAACATTTTTTTTTATTAGAAAACAAGACTGATTCTGAGTTGACGGCAGATACGCAAACGTCCCGAGAGCTGCGACACGTGTGCGATTCGACACGGAGACACGCCGTGAACCGCGAGGACGGGGCAGAGACCCTCATGGTCCCGATCTGCATATGAACCTGGTTTCCAGCGCTGCGTCTGTGAAGCTGCCCGTGAGCCCATGGAATTATGGGATGTCTGTGAGATACGATCCTGGTGTGGAGAGCAGCGGAGGGTCCCGTCTGGCCCCCGGCCTTCATCCTCCTCCTCTTCCTCCGGCGGCGCGGCGTCAATACAGGCTCCAGGCCCGGTGAAGCTGAGAGTAGGACAGGACTGAGGATGAAGACTCGGCGGGACCAAGCTGCTTCCCACACGCGCAGGTTCAGTCCATCTTCTCCTTCTGCACCAGTTTGGGCGCGTCGACGAAGTCCCGGCCGTTGAAGAGGATCACGCCGGCCGTCACGACGCTCGCCGAGCCCCAGAACAACACATATGCCAGCGTCTCCGTCCAGGTGTCACCTGGGAAATACGAGAACCAGCAACAGTTACACACTGATAACAACATAAACACTCAAATTAACCCTATGAAATAAGTCATGAAAAAATAAAAAGCATCATATTTGATCCATCAGGCTTTCATGGCTCATATAGTCTGATAAAGTGAGAATATGGAGGAAAAACAGCTCAATTTTATTCAGAGACTCAAACTGAGCAAAAATATGTAATTTGGTGCAGATGCTGATATTTATAAGATGAAATTCTGATGCTTGTGAATTGTGAGAAAAAAAGTCTAAACTGTCGGATATAAACTCGGAATTGCGAGAAAAAAAAGTCATGAGATAAAAGTTTAAATTACTTTTTAAATAATTTTTATTAAGTAGTGGAAACGGGCTTCCATGCTTTGCCAATATTAGTTAATAAAAATAAACAATTTTCATTGTTTGTTCATATTAGTTGACTGTTGACTAATGTTAATGTTAACAGATGCAACTTTTAATTTTAATTGTATTAGTGAAGGAGATGTGTGGAGTAGATTTTGTGCGTCAGCAAAGTTTGATCATGTTGTTCAATTAGAGGCCTATCAAATATGATACAGTAGCTTACTATTAATATTATTAATAACATTAATATTGATCTGTCTTACCAGCCATCAGGAGACATATGATGCACATTGAGAAAGCAACTACCATGATGATCGGCAGCTGAAGAGGGAAAACAGGAGAATACAGTTATATGACATTTCGAATAAAAATGACAAGAATATAAAAAATGAAACACATGCACAGATGAATTGTTCACAATAAGATCAATAACATGCACTTAGAAAATAGATAGGGTGAATTTACATTTCATACTGGCTTTAATAGAAGAAGATAATAGAATTTATTTAATAGAATGGCCAATAAAAGCATCCTTGCAAAACCCAGCAGAATTACTGCAATCAAATCATGTATATTTGATATATTACCCAGCCTTAATTACCATAACTATAGCTGTGCATTACAGTGATTTTACCATGGTTAATGTAAGTGATGTAAGACATAAGAGAAAGCAGAAAATAATCACTGTAAATCCTCTTAAGTGGTTTATTACTTTCATGAGGCAGCAACAGCAGCAATATAAAAGACAGCAGTGCTCAATCAATACAGTTCTGTTGTATTCTGCAGCTGAAAACAAACGCCAAAGACGTCTAAGACAAGAGGGTGTTTTTCTGGGTTCACAGCTCAGTCTGGTTCTTACCGTGAGGAACTTCCAGTCTTTGAGCTCATGTAAAGGAGTGTTCATATCTGCCTCTTCCACAGCATAATTACCCAGAAACAGATCAATGGAGTCCTGGATAAAGACATGACATAATAAAACCCTATGAGCCTTCAGATCCGATCCTGAAGTCTTCATCCACTGACCCACAGAAAAGAAATCAAACACAAAACACATCTTTCTACTTCATTAGCGATTTTATTCCCTAGAGAAGGGTTTCCAAACTGGGGTTTGTGAGTAAAATAACAGATAAAAATCAAATAATTAATTAAATCGTAAAAATTAAAAATTAAAACAAAAAAGAATTATAATAAAAAAATATATAAACAATTAATTGCATCATAAAAATAAAGTAATATTTAAATTACTTTTTAAAAAATTAAAATATAAAAAATATGTATGTAACTTACTCAAAAAAAACCTGAAGTCTTCATCCACTGACCCACAGAAAAGAAATCAAACACAAAACACATCTTTCTACTTCATTAGCGATTTTATTCCCTAGAGAAGGGTTTCCAAACTGGGGTTTGTGAGTAAAATAACAGATAAAAATCAAATAATTAATTAAATCGTAAAAATTAAAAATTAAAACAAAAAAGAATTATAATAAAAAAATATATAAACAATTAATTGCATCATAAAAATAAAGTAATATTTAAATTACTTTTTAAAAAATTAAAATATAAAAAATATGTAAATCACTTACTCAAAAAAAAAATTTTTCATATATTATTTAATCTAATAAATTATATTATATATTAATAAATTATATATATATGCTATAATAAATAATTACATAAAATATATATAATTTTTTTACCTTCATGTTATGTGACCAATAACCATCAGAGAACCATGAACATGCACACGTGTTGTTAAACCAAAGAAATATTAACTCAAAATCCTAAAGTTCAAACTGTAAGTAAATATTTCCGGTCAAAGGGGTTCGGCTGAAATTTGGGAATGATAACTCAGATGATTCACAAACTAATGACTATTAGACGCTGATTATTAAAATGAATGAATCATGCAAAAACAGGGTTATTATAGTCAACTAAAACCATAAAAAACATTTCATTACTTAAATTAAATATATCAAACTTTAATGTTATTTTATTTCAATTAGCTGCCAAGGCATGATTTCCCATTTTTGTTTAGTTTAACTAAGTATTAAAATACCTAAAACTAAATAAGCTAAAAATAAAAAAAATGATAAAAATGACAAAAATACAAACCAAACTTAGATTAAAAAAATATTAAATAAAATCTAATTCAAAATATTAACAAAAAATATAGTTTTTAATATTATATCAACAACACTGCTCAAAAACACTCTACTGAATCCATCATATAAATCTTTAAAATGTTAAAATACTATTTAATCTAAGAGGCGTTTGTGTGCAAGTGACACTGACCTGTCTGAAGCCATCTGAGAAGTTGTTCTTGTAGTATCTGATCATAGAGTTCCATCCGTCCATCAGCAAACCCCACTGCGTTCTCCTTCCTGTCCTGAACACACAGAGAGCCAATCATCATCCGAACATTCACTCTCAAACACAAGCGGAGCAGGAGACAGACGCTCTTGTTTACCGTGTGAAGTCGGTCTTCAGGGCTCCGGTCCCGGCGTACTGTTTGGCACAAGCGTTGGCGTTATCCGCCCATGCTGCGGGGAACAAAGCAGGAACAGAAAGGCCATGAATGAGAAAGTCTCAAATAGCAAGACTATCAGCGTTAGTGTTTGTTTACCATTCTTGTATATTTTTTCAAAATCTGCCTGTTCTTCAATCCGCTGCCCCACATGTAAAACTCCCATCCTCTACAGATAAACAAGACAAGAGTTAACCTCACGGCTAACAGACAGCAACTGCTAGAGTACTTCTACAAGCTTACAAAACTCACATTTTAAACATACAGTCTTTCTCTTCTGGACCACAACTAATGACATGATTTATAATTAATCGAGCGAGTCAATGATTTAGTGACAGTCACTTGCTTCGTTTCGGAACGAATCCGCTGTTTGGACAGATCGAGTTAGTCGATGATTCAGTGACTCATTCATAAAGACAGTCACTTGCTTCGTTTCGGAATTATTCAGCTGTTTGAACTGATCGAGTGAGTCGATGATTCAGTGATTCATTCATAAAGATGGTCACTCGCTTCATTTCAGAATGAATCAGCTGTTTGAACGGATCGAGTGAGTCAATGATTCAGTGATTCATTCATAAAGACAGTCACTTGCTTCGTTTCGTAATGAATCAGCAATTTGAACGGATCGAGTGAGTCAATGATTCAGTGATTCATTCATAAAGACAGTCACTTGCTTCGTTTCGGAATGAATCAGCAATTTGAACGGATCGAGTGAGTCGATGATTCAGTGACTCATTCATAAAGACAGTCACTTGCTTAGTTTCAGAATGAATCAGCTGTTTGAACAGATCGAGTGAGTCGATGATTCAGTGATTCAATCATAAAGACAGCCACTTGCTTCGTTTCGGAATTATTCAGCTGTTTGAACTGATCGAGTGAGTCAATGATTCAGTGATTCATTCATAAAGATGGTCACTCACTTCATTTCAGAATGAATCAGCTGTTTGAACAGATCGAGTGAGTCGATGATTCAGCAAATCATTCATAAAGACAGTCACTTGCTTCGTTTCGTAATGAATCTGCAATTTGAACGGATCGAGTGAGTCAATGATTCAGTGATTCATTCATAAAGACAGTCACTTGCTTAGTTTCGGAATGAATCAGCTGTTTGAAATGATCGAGTGAGTCAATGATTCAGTGACTCATTCATAAAGACAGTCGCTTGCTTTATTTCGGAATGAATCAGCTGTTTGAACTGATCGAGTGAGTCAATGATTCAGTGACTCATTCATAAAGACAGTCGCTTGCTTTATTTCGGAATGAATCAGCTGTTTGAACTGATCGAGTGAGTCAATGATTCAGTGACTCATTCATAAAGACAGTCGCTTGCTTTATTTCGGAATGAATCAGCTGTTTGAACTGATCGAGTGAGTCAATGATTCAGTGACTCATTCATAAAGACAGTCGCTTGCTTTATTTCGGAATGAATCAGCTGTTTGAACTGATCGAGTGAGTCAATGATTCAGTGACTCATTCATAAAGACAGTCACTTGCATCGTCTCTGAATGAATCAGCTCTTTGAACAGATCAGAATATTTTTGTTTTTATTTTTTAACATTTTAGTCTCGTCTTTTTTCGTCAACGATCTCGAATGCTGATATATTCACAATTAGTGCTGAATGATGTCTGTCTCGTGGATAAAATGGTAGTCAATGAATATTTTTCATAATAGTTTCTGTTAACACTACACGATATCGGATACTGCAATAATATTGCTAATATTCAAAGTATCGCCCCCAGCCCTACTCGAACGTTCATTTCGGCCCAATGATGATCCCAATAAAGATAATAAACCTCTAACTGCGACCGCAGCGAGCGGCGCGCCAGCAGACTCTGGATGACGTTGGTTCGGTCCAGACAGTCCATGCAGTTGCTTCTGAACGTCCCGTCCTGCTGTAACTGGACCGTCCCGTCCGAATCCACCAGGAAGTAGCTGTTGAAAAACATGAAACAATTAGAGCATTCAAAAATCGCATTTTTAGCATGCAATATAAAGCACTGCGTACCCGAACTCGTTCTGCATTTCCGCCACCATGTCCACCAGGATCTGCAGGCGATGCCACCTCATACGGCTGCACTCCTTGTGGAAGTCAAACGCCACGTACCTGCAGACGAACACAACTGTGAGCTTGGCTCTTGTGCATCAGTGTTTTATTAGATTTTCCCATCGACTCGCTCACTTGATCATGCCGTTGCCCAGACTGTTCACCATCTTTGCAAAGGCCTGTTCCAGCGGCTTCTCTGAGCCTTTCTGATTCACCTGGAGAATAATAGAGATCGTAGTGAGACATTGATGTGTTGCCTCTGATTGTCCAGACTCAGAGCAAATACAGTCAACATACCAGGTTCAGAATAACTTGTTTGCCGTACGTGATGATCTGAGAGTCGAAATGCCTCTGGAAACCATCCAGCTGTGAGACGTTACACAAAAAAACACACAGAATAGTGCTATATAAGAGCTATCTAATCACTAATGTAATATTTTGAAATATTTCAGCATCATTACTCCAGTCTTCAGTGTCACATGATCCTTCAGAAATGTACAGACGTTTACAGACTGGAGTAATGATGCTGAAAATTCAGCTTTCCATTACAGGAATTAATTACATTTTAAAATATATTAACATAGAAGACAGTTATTTTAAATTGTAATAATATTTCATAATATTGATCAAGTAAATGCAGCCTTCTTTCAAAAACATAAAAAAAACTAATTATTCCACCACTGTGTATATGAGAATATATATAAAACCAAAACCAAATTAATATTTGTCTGCCAAATCAAATCTTTTTAGAGTCAATAAATCAAAACTTTATTTGAAAATTATGTAACTACATTAACTAACAATAAATAATACTTCTAAAGCAATCATTAACCTTAGTTATTATTAATTGCAACATTTACTATTTTTTTTAAATCAAACACTGCATCTATTAACATCTAACATGAACAACTGGCCTGTATTTTTATTAACTAACATAAAGATTAAAGAGATATCCTGGCTCTTCCAAGCTTTATGATGGCAGTGAATGGGTGTTATTTTTCAATAGTCCAAAAGAAGTCCAATAAAGTGCATCCATCCATCATAAAAAGTGCCTCACACAGCTCCGGGGGTGAATAAAGGCCTCCTGAAGCGGATCGATGCGTTTTTGTAAGAAATATATACATATTTAAAATTTGATAAACATAATCTCTAGCTTCCGCTGACTGTCGTACGCGCGTTCATTCCGGCGGATGACGAAGGCGTAGCGTAAGCTCCGGTGAGATTATGCTAGTCTCGCGAGAACCGACGTTTGTTTACAGGAGCAAAAAAAGCAAAGTTTCCTTACTTTAGTCTCCTCTCGGCTTATATCGAAATCCTCACACATTTTTCTTTACAAATCTTCGTTTTGTACTTCTAATTCTAGTTTTGCTCCCTCCGCTGCGCTTCGTCACTTCTCACCGGAGCTTACGCTACGCCTACGTCATCCGCCGGAACGAACGCGGCGGAATATGGATATGTTTTTTTACAAAAACACATTGTTTCGCTACAGAAGGCCTTTATTCACCCCCCCGTGAGGCACTTTTTATGATGGATGGATGCACTTTATTGGACTTCTTTTGGACTATTGAAAAATAACACCCATTCACTGCCATTATAAAGCTTGGAAGAGCCAGGACATTTTTTAATATAACTCAGATTGGATTCGTCTGAAAAAAGAAAGTCATATACACCTAGGATGGCTTGAGGGTGAGTAAATCATGGAGTAATTTTCATTTTTGGGTGAACTATCCCTTTAACACATTCTGTAAAGACCGTTACCAGATGTTTAACACCACATCAAACCATCATGAAATTTGCAGAAGTAAAGAAGGTGAATCTCACATGATTGATGCTTTTGCTGATCTGTGGTTTTGGTTTGTACTTGAGGTTTGGTCTCTGAGACCAGTAGAACGGGATGGAGCCTCGAGTCTGTGGAAGAGGATCACTCATTAATAGCAAGTCTGATTAGAAATGTTCCTCAAATTACATGAAAACTATGAAAACTAACTAATCCACATTCAAAATGGATGAAAGATGCCATGAAGCTTGCGGCTCCATTGTGAGTAACTTTTCGTTCTAAATAAATGGTTTCTGAAATGCTACAATAAAGGGATCATACCATAAATATTTTAGTTTCTCTGATATTCTTAAAGAAAAGCTCATACAAAAGCTCATCTACTAAGGAAACTAACATCATTCCAGTTGGTAACCATAAGATGGTATTAATTGAAATAAAACTGAAATCGCGATTATCGAATTGCAAAAACTGTGATTTAATTAAATTAATATATGCGCTGCATGATTCACTCGGTGTTTATTTATATGTGAGCAGCTCATTATCAACTAGTGTTTGCAGAGCATCTCAGTGTGAAAATAAAAATTACTGTTGGTTTACAATAATAATATTTCCTTATTTGTTTTTGTTTTGTAAGTTTTTATTTGGTGTAGTAAAAATATAATTATTATTATTATTAATTTGATTTTATAGCCATATTGATATGTAATCCCAAAAATCTGACCAAATTGTGCAGCCCTACAAACAAGCACAGCAAACCTGGAATTTTTTTAATCGCATTTTAATTTACAATCACTATTTTTACCAGCAAAATCACAAATCGATTTTTTTTCCTCAAATCGTTCAGGGTGATTTTTACTGATTTTTTACTGGGTGTGTGCACACTATCCCATTTTTATATTTTTAATATAAACATTTTTAACAATTGTTTTGATTAGCAATTGGGGTGGTTTTGTTTCGGGGACCTGGCAACCCTGATCTGAGCGGTTTTCATTATCCTCACAACTCATAAGTTAACAAATTGACATTTGTCAAGCCCCAAATCAAGTCACTCAATGTAACTTACGTGAAAGAATCAAATCAAACCATCCACTAAAGGAAAAATCTGGATTCTGAAATATGTGGAATATTCTTCACATGATTCACATCATGTTTTTACGGTTTCCTTGACTAACGTATCACCCTTGTATTGACAAAAACTGGTTGATTTACTGATTTAAACATCAGAGAGCCGACTGGAAATTTCTCAAATTAGTAGAACAAAGTAATCGGATGAGCATAATATCATGAAAACTGATGTTTGAAGGCTTTACCATTTCAGAGGCTTACCTGAACAAATGAGGCTTTTGCTCCATTATACTGAACAATCTGCTCCGTCTCAACAAAGTTGGCCGCATGACCTTCAGAGTCGATGCCTGGAAGAGAAAGCGAGCGTTTAGTAACTTATGGAGAAATGACAGGCACCGTCTCAAACCGTACGAGCTTCACCTCTGACGTAGTAGCGGACGCCAGCGCGGAAACAGCTCCTCCTGGAAATGATGTTCCAGTCGAAGATTTTGCCGTTGATGCAGCACGACTTCATGGCGATGACTGAGAGCGGAGATTAAGGACTGTGACGTGTGGAAGAGGAAGACGTTATACGTACAGTATTCATGTCAGTTAAAGGGAAAAATTAAAATTCTGTCAATATTACTCGCCCTCATGTCGTTCCAAATCTGTAAGAGTTTCTTTCTTCTGTTGAGCACAAAAGAAGATATTTTGAAGAATGTTCCAAACAGTTGACGGTAGCCATTGTCTTCCATAGTAATTTTTTCCATAATATGCAAGTCAATGGCTGTTTGGAACATTCTTCAAAATATCTTCTTTTGTGCTCAACAGAAGAAAGAAACTCAT
>NW_015647981.1:76177-81316 GCF_001515625.1 Sinocyclocheilus rhinocerous
CATGTGCAAATCAGTAAAACCTTGTAACGTGACTTTCGCAAAATGGCAAGTGCTTGATTTATTAAAGTTGATTAGATTTATTCATGTTTTAAAAGCGTGAAAGAGAACTATCTCTGTTGCTCAGGAGGATTTCTGTGCGTGCGCTCAGAGACAGAACAGACGACAGAGTAAAGTCAACTTTTAGCTTAATGTGCATCTAAACGGACAAATACACTCAAAAATGTGACAAAATGCGGCGCTTGGTGATTATTAATCACATAAACCCTCGTTGGTTATGTAATAAGTGAACGTAAACAGTTGAGAATGAAAATACGTGTGTAACAGTACATTGGATTTGTGCGGCTCTTAAAGTGACAGCAGTCTAATATTCCTGCTGCCGACTGTGTGCTTAATATTAATCAAACAACAAAAGACACTTCAAAATCATTCACTGCTCTTGACTGAAGAACTTTTGTAGCTTTAATAAGAAACAAAGGAAGTTTAATTCTTACAGTGAAGACTAAGCTGTTTTATTTTACATTCGATTATTCAATTTCTATAGTAGGCTGTTAGCTGAATACTTTAGACTTGCACTGTTTGTTTCATTTGTATCTTTTTTCTATTGTATTTGTCCTTTGCTTTTTTTATTACTGACTGTTTAATTATTTTCAATAATTTTTGAGGACTTCTTAGTTTTTTACTAATATTAGCTAGCCTAGTATTCTGCTGTGGTTTTGAGAATTGTGAAATTTATAAAATGTCTCTAAAATGTAGATGTCATAGCAACCTTATTTACAGGAAATATATGTTTGATATATGTATCGCTATCTTTAAATAAACCACTCGTATAAAGTTTTGGTCATGTGACTCCTCATAATCAACAATCGTGATTACAATATTGACCAAACTAATCGCGATTATGATTTTTGCCATAATCGAGCAGCCCTACTTTAAGGCACTAAATATACTGTAAATGTGAACACAGACACAGGGCTCCAGACTGCGACCACCGCGTTGTCCAACTCATAAGCGCTGCATATGAGAAACATCAAATGGCAAACGAAATAAAAGCGTAATGAAACCGTTTATCAGCTCGGACCAATAATTGAGCACAGCGCAGCAAACTGGTCCGAGCTCAGAACAGGTTTACTCGGGAACAAATGTTGATCTCGCAACGCTTTCACACAACTATTTCCAGCTATTTAAAGCTCTAAAACCAAAAAACAATTATTGATAAAAAATATATAAATAAAAAAATTTAAAAACATCAAATTACCACTAGTAGATGGCAGCAGATGAGCACTTACTGGCTTATTAGTCATTAATTTCTACTTTTTGCTTTATATTTTGAAATTATAAAATCATTGTAAAAAAAGAAAAATATATATTAAAAAAATCACTTCTACTTTTTGCTTTATATTTTGAAATTATAAAATCATAAAAAAATAATGAAAAAAAAATCACTTCTACTTTTTGCTTTATATTTTGAAATTATAAAAAAGAATTTAAAAAATATATTTAAAAAAAAATCACTTCTACTTTTTGCTTTATATTTTGAAATTATAAAATCATAAAGAAAATAATGAAAAATTAAATATTTTTAAAAATCACTTCTACTTTTTGCTTTATATTTTGAAATGATAAAATCATAAAAAATAATGAAACAAATTATTTTAAAAAATCACTTCTACTTTTTGCTTTATATTTTGAAATTATAAAATCATACAAAAAAATGAAACAAATTATTTAAAAAATCACTTCTACTTTTTGCTTTATATTTTGAAATCATAAATCATTATAAAAAAATAATGAAAAAAATTATTTAAAAAATATTATAGAATATCAAATCATTATCAAATCAAATCATTAAATTCTGTATGAATTTAAGTGCTTTATTGTCAAATGTGCATTACCAAGAAATAAACGTGTAATATTATTAGAAACTGCACTTATTAATGCAAAACAATAGTGATTTTATGATTAAATTATCTTTATTTTTACCACCCCACATGCTACCAAATCTGCTTCTGGCGCCACCATCTGTAGAACTCAAACTCTCAAATGCTTCTACACAAGCTCTATTTCACACACAAACATGGTCTGATATCGGGAAATGCTCGTCTGGTTAAAGGATACAGCCGTGAACAACAGGGTAGACAAATTTGTGCAGCTGTAAGAGAAAACACAACGTCAGAACCGGAAACTCATTCCTTCTTTAGACTTTTCTATATAAAATCAGGCCTAAAAACTTGGTATTTCTTGCAGATTTCTGCACGTTGTCCTAAAAACGGGTTAGTCTTATAATAGCAGCTGCAGCTACAACAATCTTGCGTTTACCTCCGGCTGTGCGATGAATTCTCTGAGCAGGTGACCGTTCCACACAAATCTCTGATCCGCCTGCATTAAACCATCATATGAAGATATAACCATTCAATACCTCATGAAAATGGGTCAAAAAAAAAAAAAGATTAAATAAAAAAAACATGATTTACTTTCCTTCTCCAGTCTTGCTTTTAATGTTTGAACCGCTCAATACAGTAGGGATTATTTATTTCATTGGATTTTTTAATTCAGGGTTTCTATTTTATGGATGTAAATTTAAGACCTTTTAAAGACAAAAAGAAATGTTATGGAATAAACTGAAATGGTTTCTAGATGTAAATGTCTTGTTTGAGAATGCATCTTTCAGCAGATCTCCTTTTTAATACATTTTACAAAATATAAAAAGCTTATGGCTTGAATACCTCTGCTCTCAACCACTAAAACATGAAAATAACCTTCTGCAAAAACGTGATGTTTTTCATCAGTATTTCTGTCTTGTTTTCTAGTGAAAATGTCTTAGATTCTTAAATCAAGATATATTTACTTGCGAAGCAAAATGGCATAAAATAAGTCTTGATTTCTGTGAAATTGATCAGAATGAAGTGAGTTTATGATTAAAACGAGATCAAATATCTGAAAATATCAAATATCTGAAAAATACACGACATTCAAAGCAAAAACAAGTTTATATATTTATATATATATATATATGTTCTTGTTTTAAGCATAAACTCACTTCATTTTGATCAATTTCTCAGAAAACAAGACTTCATTAATCAGTAGGGATCAATAAGAATTTTCATGTTTTTTAAAGAAGTCTCTTCTGCTCATCAAAGCTGCATTTATTTGATCAGAAATACAGAAAAAACTGTAAAATTGTGAAATATTATTATAATTTAAAATAGCTGTTTTCTATGTGAAAATATATTAAACTGTAATTTATTTCTGTGATGCAGCGCTGAATTTTCAGCATCATTACTCCAGTCTGCAGTGTCACATGATCTTCAGAAATCATTCTAATATGCAATATATGCAATATATTAGATTATATATGATAACAAATCAGAATGATTTCTGAAGATCATGTGACACTGAAGACTGGAGTAATGATGCTAAAAATACAGCTTTGATCACAGAAATAAATTACAGTTTAACAGATACTCACATAGAAAACAGCTATTTTACATTATAATAATATTTCACAATTTTACAGTTTTTTCTGTATTTCTGATCAAATAAATGCAGCCTTGATGAGCAGAAGAGACTTCTTTAAAAACTATAATAATATTTCACAATTTTACAGTTTTTTCTGTATTTCTGATCAAATAAATGCAGCCTTGGTGAGCAGAAGAGACTTCTTTCAAAAGTAACAAAAATCTTACTGATCCCAATTTTTGTGTTCATTTCGCATCTCCAGTAAATGTGTCTTGATTTAAGGATGTTTAGATACTGGAAAACAAGACAGAAATACTTTTCATTCATGCTCACTTTTTTGCAGCCCATGCAACATTTAATGCCACGACTTTATGAATTCAAGACTTTCTGCTCTGATTTAAGACCCACAGAAGCCACATGAAGTCACATGACCCTCTTCACCTGATGAGCGTTATAGGATTATGGCATGTTTTATGACAGAGATGTGAAAGCGTCTCTCTCTCACGCGCTCCAGCAGAGTCATCTCCTGGAAGTCGGGGCTGGTGTTAGCCAGCCGCTGTAAAGTGTGCGTCAGATCGTAGTCTGTGGAGAAGTAGAAACCGTCTGCGTTCAGGACGCTGTTGATCATCGACAGGAAGGCCTTGTTGTCTTGCATCTGAAAGATCCACACAGACTTTATTAGATTCAATAAGAATGCTTTTTTTTTTTGCACTTGTAGAATATCGTTTTTAATGCTACTTTCAATTATTCTTTTTGAATGCAACATAAGAGGTGTAATGCATTACGAAGTAATCAATTACTGTAACAAAGTAAGGGATTACTCTTAATTCTTCTGTTTTTTAATTATAGTCACTTCTGATGCAGTTGCATTAAATACAACAAAAAAACAGTGGATTTAACATCAAAACTGAACGTCTAATGTTAAAATATATGTTTTTAATGTATCCTTCTCCTTTTGAATACTTTGGTCAGTTCAAGAATAATTTATGCAATTTTATATTATTTATTATAGTTTCATGTCTCGTATTGTTCAACTGATATGAGATTTAGAAAGCAATTAGTAGTAAGTAATGCAATACATTTATTATTATAATTAATAATAATTGTAATAATTAGTCATAAACAGTAATCTAATTACGCAGTTGAAGATGTAATTAATAGTTAGCAATTAATTTCTTTTTTAGAGTAACTTACCCAACACTGAACATTAATGCAACTTAAACAACAAAATATTAATATTAATAATTGAAAACAATGTTACAATATTTCTCTAGTGCAGTTTGTCTGATTTATTTAACAAACTAAAACCATAAAAGGGTGAATCTCACAAAATCTGTTAAAAACATGGTCACGACATCCTAAAATCATTAAAATATTTTTTTTATTATTTTGCTTTAAGAAAAAGCAGCATGTTTAAGAAACATATTTTCCATTTTATTTATATAATTTTCTTTTATTTATTTATTTATTATACTAAATATTGAACGAAAGTATTATTTTAAATGTATAATACTGGATATTTATTGTTTGAATGTTAGATATTAGTATTTATGTTCTTATAATATTATAGGAAAACATAATATCATTTTTATTATATTATAATATTATAATATAATATACTACACTATAATATTGCACTACACTATAATTAATAATAATAATAATAATAATAATAATAATAAT
>NW_015647981.1:81754-90673 GCF_001515625.1 Sinocyclocheilus rhinocerous
CAGTGTCACATGATCTTCAGAAATCATTCTAATATGCAATATATGCAATATATTAGATTATATATGATAACAAATCAGAATGATTTCTGAAGATCATGTGACACTGAAGACTGGAGTAATGATGCTAAAAATACAGCTTTGATCACAGAAATAAATTACAGTTTAACAGATACTCACATAGAAAACAGCTATTTTACATTATAATAATATTTCACAATTTTACAGTTTTTTCTGTATTTCTGATCAAATAAATGCAGCCTTGGTGAGCAGAAGAGACTTCTTTCAAAAGTAACAAAAATCTTACTGATCCCAATTTTTGTGTTCATTTCGCATCTCCAGTAAATGTGTCTTGATTTAAGGATGTTTAGATACTGGAAAACAAGACAGAAATACTTTTCATTCATGCTCACTTTTTTGCAGCCCATGCAACATTTAATGCCACGACTTTATGAATTCAAGACTTTCTGCTCTGATTTAAGACCCACAGAAGCCACATGAAGTCACATGACCCTCTTCACCTGATGAGCGTTATAGGATTATGGCATGTTTTATGACAGAGATGTGAAAGCGTCTCTCTCTCACGCGCTCCAGCAGAGTCATCTCCTGGAAGTCGGGGCTGGTGTTAGCCAGCCGCTGTAAAGTGTGCGTCAGATCGTAGTCTGTGGAGAAGTAGAAACCGTCTGCGTTCAGGACGCTGTTGATCATCGACAGGAAGGCCTTGTTGTCTTGCATCTGAAAGATCCACACAGACTTTATTAGATTCAATAAGAATGCTTTTTTTTTTTGCACTTGTAGAATATCGTTTTTAATGCTACTTTCAATTATTCTTTTTGAATGCAACATAAGAGGTGTAATGCATTACGAAGTAATCAATTACTGTAACAAAGTAAGGGATTACTCTTAATTCTTCTGTTTTTTAATTATAGTCACTTCTGATGCAGTTGCATTAAATACAACAAAAAAACAGTGGATTTAACATCAAAACTGAACGTCTAATGTTAAAATATATGTTTTTAATGTATCCTTCTCCTTTTGAATACTTTGGTCAGTTCAAGAATAATTTATGCAATTTTATATTATTTATTATAGTTTCATGTCTCGTATTGTTCAACTGATATGAGATTTAGAAAGCAATTAGTAGTAAGTAATGCAATACATTTATTATTATAATTAATAATAATTGTAATAATTAGTCATAAACAGTAATCTAATTACGCAGTTGAAGATGTAATTAATAGTTAGCAATTAATTTCTTTTTTAGAGTAACTTACCCAACACTGAACATTAATGCAACTTAAACAACAAAATATTAATATTAATAATTGAAAACAATGTTACAATATTTCTCTAGTGCAGTTTGTCTGATTTATTTAACAAACTAAAACCATAAAAGGGTGAATCTCACAAAATCTGTTAAAAACATGGTCACGACATCCTAAAATCATTAAAATATTTTTTTTATTATTTTGCTTTAAGAAAAAGCAGCATGTTTAAGAAACATATTTTCCATTTTATTTATATAATTTTCTTTTATTTATTTATTTATTATACTAAATATTGAACGAAAGTATTATTTTAAATGTATAATACTGGATATTTATTGTTTGAATGTTAGATATTAGTATTTATGTTCTTATAATATTATAGGAAAACATAATATCATTTTTATTATATTATAATATTATAATATAATATACTACACTATAATATTGCACTACACTATAATTAATAATAATAATAATAATAATAATAATAACAACAACAACTTAAAATGATTATTATTATAAAACATTATAATTAATAACATGTTTTTTTTAATTGGGGTACACTATAAATTAAATAATAATTTATAATAATAGTAATAATATATAACATTATTTAACATTTTTAAAACATTACATTTTTAAAAAGTTTATTATATTATACTAAATATTTATTGGTTAATGTTAGATATTTAACTGTGTATTATTATTTTAAATGTATCATACTGGATATTTATTGTTTGAATGTTAGACATTAATATTTATTTGTATTATATTTTTGGAAAATATATCATTTTATCATATTAATGATAAAAAAATGTATCATATCAAATATAATATCATTATATTATACTATAATATTACAATATTTTATTATACTATACTATAATTGATAATAATTTTAAATAATTATTGTTATAAAATATTATTATTATTAATATCATATATTAAAATTTAAAAAATGTATTATACTGAATATTGAACGTCAGTATTATTTTAAATGTATAATACTGGATATTTATTGTTTGAATATTAGATATTGTTTTTTATGCTCTTATAATATTATAAGAAAATATAATATCATTTTTATGATATTATAATATAATATACTATACTATAATAATGCAATACACTATAATTAATAATAATAACAACAACAACAACAACTTAAAATTATTATTATTATAAAACATTATAATTAATAACGTGTTTTTTTGTTTTGTTTTTTATATTGGGGTAAAATGTGAGCTTTTGTGAACTTTTCTTGAGATCTGGCAATAAAAATATAAAAATTTACAGCAAAACAAAAATATCTCTGCTTGAAATACATTTTGAGGCATTCGGTTTGGTCGTGTTTAACCTTCATCCGTCCCTCGGGTCATTTTGACCCAAAACTGAAGATTTCTTTAATTTTGTCACACTTGCACCAGGAATACACACCAAAAAAAAAGTGGATTTGAGGAGTTTAAATGGGTGCAATAAAAAAAGTAACAAAAGTGTCCCTCGGAATGAATGGAATTTACAAGAAAGCAGCATTTTTTTATTACATTTGATTTTTTTTGATATACAAAATCTGAGACAATCCAGTAAAGATTTATACCCAAACAAAGGGCTGAGACTACAGAATATCTCCAATGCAGAAAAAAACTCACATACACACACACACACGCACAAACACACACATGGTAAACACACTCCCATAGAACACATTATAATACGTTTCATGTTTCTGCTGGGATATGACTGTCATTTTTCCATTTTTTTTTACTTAACACAGTTACCTTTGAGTGATGTGGTGGAGACCAATGAGTTTATATCATATTTATATATTTAAAAATATATAATATTTTTATTTCATATTTATGAAATTGTATGAATATACATATGTTTAGGTTATAATTTTACGCAATTTTTTTTTTTTTTTTACAAAATATGGATTTTCAATATATATTTGAATCCATAAACAACCAAATTGAAGCCTCAAGATTATCTAATTTCTCATGTTTCACTTGTTTTGCTCAGTTAAAAATCTCCATAGGGTTCTATAGGCCCCTCTAGTGGCTGTAACCATAAAATGTAATTTTATGTAATTTTTCCCCACCAGATGGCATCAGAGACACTCAGTGACTCAATTCCAAGGCCATCTGTTGGTTTTTGATGAAACAGGACTGAAATTGTGTCTTTATTATTTTTTTTTTTTTTGGTGAAATAATATACAAAAACTGCTTATTTGCTTATATTTTCTTTAAAAATATCCAGAATAAAAGGTAAATATTAGGGATGCACCGATGTATCGGCCGCCGATATTTATCGACCGATTTTTCCTCAATTTACAACCATCGGCATATCGGCTATATAAGGAAAAAGCCGATATAACAAACCGATGGTTTATTAATTAACTGTGTGAAGGCACTGAGCTGTATAATGTCTGTTGCATAATCCTAGCGCTGCTGTCTGCACTTTAATGCTAATCAAATAGCGAGGGACACTTTCGTTATAGGTTCGGATGAGGATTAAATAAAGAGATGCTCAAGCGTGCCATAAATACTATCTATTTTGATGCCAAAATTTCAAATAAGAGAAGAAGTGAAAAATATCGGTATCGGTATCGGACAATAAGTGTTTGTTAAAATCGGTATCGGTCCCAAAAAATCCTATCGGTGCATCCCTAGTAAATATAATAAAAATCACCAAAAAATAATAGAAAAACCTACATAAATATTTAGAAAAAAAATTATAAAAATGGATCAATATAAGATTTCTGGACCAAAAAAAAAAAATAGTGTCATTTTTAGCCTTCGGGTCATTTTGTTATAGGTTCGGATGAGGGTTAAATAAAGAGACGCTCAAGCGTGCCATAAATCCGGAGGACAAACGTCCAGCCCAAATAACAACACATTCGATGGAAACACACGGAAAGCTGCAGAACTCACCTGAGTATCAGTCAGATGAAGAACCGTCTTCTTGTAGGAAATTATGTCAAAGTCAGTGGCTTTCCAGACGGCGTGACCGAGCAGATCGCCCACCTTCTTCTTCCTTGTAATGACGACGAGATACGTGCCTGAGAAAACACGATTGCATCAAACCAGAGTTCAGAATGCCTTGAGTTAATCAGTGCATTAATCCTGAGAGAGATCGAACCTGCCACCAGCCGAATAGTTCCCATGATGCCACAGATCGGTCGCGTCACTGCTGACGGAGACACATCCTTCCTCACTCCACGAGAAAAGAAGAAACTACACTTAATGCCTGGTATTAGTGCTTAGAACATACATTATATATATATTTTTGTATTTTAATATTAACAATATTATTATTGTAAATGTATTATACTAGATATGTATTGTTGAAATGCTAGACATTAATATTTATTCTTATTATATTATAAGAAAATATAATATCATTTTTATTATATTACACAACACTATAAATTAAATAATAATGTATAATAATATTGTAATTTATTATTATTATTATATAAATTTTTCAAAAATGCATTCTATTATACTAAATATTTATTGATTCTTGTTAAATATTTAACTGTAAATTTAACTATTATTATTATTTTAAATGTATTATACTGGATATTTATTGTTTATTGATATTTATTATTGTTGTTGTTAAATGCTAGACATTAATATTTATTCTTATTATATTATAGGAAAATCTATCATTTTTATTATATTACACAACACTATAAATTAAATAATAATTTATTATAGTATTATAATTTATTAATAATTTGAAAAATTAAAATATTATTATTAATAATATTATATTTAAAAAAATTATTATACTGAATATTGAAAGTCTGTATTATTTTAAATGCATAATACTGGATATTTATTGCTTGAATTATAGATATTGTTATTTATGCTCTTATTATAATATAGGAAAATATATTATTATTTTTATTATATTATAGTATAATATAATATACCATAATATTGCATTACACTTTAATTATTATTATAATAACAGTTTAAAATGATCATTATTATTAATAAAAGTATATAATATGAAAATGTTTAAAATGTATTATACTGAATATTGAACGTCTGTATTATTTTAAATGTATAATACTGGATATTTATTGTTTGAATGATAGATATAGGTATTTATGCTCTTATTATAGAATAATATACTATACTATAACATTGCACTACACTTTAATTATTATTAATAACAGCTTAAAATGATCATTATTATTAATAACATTCAAATTTAGAAAATGTGTTATACTGAATATTTTTTTGGTTAATGCTCAATAGAGCGACACCCCAGCAGAATGTAATTTCCAAATATGACTTGCATCTGCATCCTATTGCATTGATATTAAACTAAGGACTGACTGAGAAACACAGGATTCATGCAAACGCTTCGTGAGCTCGAGAGAGCTTCGGTCAGTCGCTGGAGAGCAGATGAAGTCACCTGCGAGGCTCATTTCTGTGGACACACGGTCGATGGTGAGCACGTCTCTGTCGTCACAGGCCTCGATGAAGAACTTCTCAGGAGTCGTGTGTCTGTCATTACATCCAACAGTACAGTAACATTCACTCCTCACGTCCGTATTACGCTGCAATAACCAGCGCTCATGCAACACCGTTCTAATTTAGGCCTTGATGTGTGTTTTTTAAGACCCACAGAAACCAATATTTAGCATAATGTACCGCACACATGTGTATTATACTGCAAGTACGTTTTATTTAAACATTTGTGAGCCTGCAGCACAAAAGCAGTGTTAAGTTGCTGGGGTATATTTGTAGCAATAGCCAACAATACATTGTATGGGTCAAAATTATAGATTTTTCTTTTATGCCAAAAATCATTAGGATATTAAGTAAAGATCATGTTCCATGAAGATATTTAGTAAATTTCCTACCGTAAATATATCAAAACTTAATTTTTGATTAGTAATGTGCATTGCTAAGAACTTCATTTGGACAACTTTAAAGATGATTTTCTCAATATTTAGATTTTTTTGCACCCTCAGATTCCAGATTTTCAAATAGTTGTATCTCAGCCAAATATTGTCCGATCCTAACAAACCATACATCAATGGAAAGCTTATTTATTCAGCTTTCAGATGATGCATAAATCTCAATTTTGAAAAATTTACCCTTATGACTGGTTTTGTGCTCCAGGGTCACATTTGTATATTTGTTGCTAGTTCTGTGGCACTTAAAAATCATTTGAAAATGTAATTTCAATCCTCAAAGCGAATTTCATAAAATTCTTGAAATTCATAAAAGCTTATATTGATTAAACTCCCTTATTTTATAGATTTTTTTTAATGATTTATAATAATAAATATTATACTACATATATTCTCATAAACATATGATGTATTTCTAAAACTTCAGATGATATTAAGAATTAATGTAATAAAAAAACAACAGATTTAAAAGATTTAAGATTATTTTCAATGTTTTCAATTTCATTTAATTAACTTTCATATCATTTTCCATAGCATTTACATCAAACTCTTCAAAATAGGGGCCATAATTAATAAATTTAAATATTTATATTTCATCATATATTTTTTAATATAGAAATCATCTCTATATAGTGACATTTTGTGTAAATTTCTTGCAATTTATATAGAGTAACCTCCCTTGTGTGTGTTTATTTATTTTTTTAGAATTTGCTTTTACATTTTTCTGTATTTATTATTAGTTATAATGACAACAAATATTATATCTATTATTTTATATCTATTATTTTCTGTATGATTTTGGCATTTATTTATTTGTTATAATTTGCTTTTACATTTTTCTGTATTTATTATTAGTTATAATGACAACAAATATTATATCTATTATTTTATATATATTATTTTCTGTATGATTTTGGCATGGCACCAAGAGAACAACAAGAGGAAGCTGAATTAATGTTAAAGGGTTAAGTAACCTGCTGCTGAGCATCAATAAACAACAGTTTCGCATGTTTTAGTTGAGATTAATTGATTTTCAGATGAACTGACTGTAATCTGATCAGATTGATGACCATCAGCACAATCTGTGTCTCAAAACACAACAAGCTGCCCACTTAAATAACATTTAGGGAAATAATGATGGCCAAACATGCTGTAAGTGCTGCCAAACATGCTGTCTAGGTAGGCAGCTCACTAGGTTTTGAGACACAGCCGCAGACTTCATCTAATCGATAATCCCTCATCGATGAGCTTCAGAGGAATTCATTAATACTCACAGGTTGAAGGTGTTGTAGGTGGCCGCCATTTTTCCATCAGTTTGCTCCTGACCTTCGTGACGTGTCAATGCGAAAACGAACCGGAAGTGACCCCTGGAGGACCGATAAAAGTCCCGTGTTGTGATAAAAGTCCCATGCAATATGTTCGTCTCTAATTTTATTTTTTTTTTTACATTTAGAAACTCTAGAATTTAAAACTAAAATAATGATATAGATTATTCTTAGTCATTTTGCGAGTCAGGATGTCTGAGATCAGGTTAGTTGCCATTGGAGGGTGTGATTAAAGTTAAAATAAACTTTTTCAAAATAAATATTGTATATCAAAACAAGCACTTCCAAAAATAATCATCTTAGTTTTTTTTCTCCTAATTATTAATTCTCAACACAACAATCCCCAATGCTGAATATAAAAAATAAAAAAATAAAATAATGAATAATGATGATACACAAATATTCAGGTATCCATGCAATAATATTAAAATGTAAAATAGGGAAAGAAAGAGGGAGAATAGAAACATATAAAATAATAATAAAAATCGCATTAAATTATTAATACTTTCATTATATTAATAATTATTATAATTATAATTTAATTCATTTATAATTAAATTAAATTATTAAAATAATTACATTTTATAGTTTCTGCTGAAAACTTTTAATACAAAAATCACAGATTAAAATAATGCACAGCTCTGTTTTTAGCAGACAAACAACCAATGATAAATAACTAGTCTTAGTGAAGGTCACTAGTACTCAGCGCTGGGTTGACGCTGCAGCACTTCATCGCCTTTATCCACGTATTCAGGTTCATCATAAACGGTCGAGATGTGAAAGTCTTCTGGGCTTTTTAAGCGGAAGGAATGAGCTGAGCTTCTCTCGTGGTACCTGCAAACAAATATGAAATCAAACGCACTAGTCATCATAACCAAGTCACAAAAACTGAGTAGAAATCATTTTCTGAAATATAAGAGGATATATTATTAATGTCGCTTAGAAGTAGTACCCTTACACCTTCTGACCAGTACTTGGTGACTTTTTAAATAGTTTTCCAACAGAATTTTTGAGATTAGATTAATATAAAGAGAGCAATTGCTTGGCTATGAAATATTTTAGAGCTGAGCATGACAGAATAGAATGTATATTCACTATAGAAATCTTCATTGGGCATTTATTAGTTTCCATTATTTATTTATTTAATTTTTTCCATACAAATACTTTCCAACATTGATAATGATCAGAAATGTTTCTAGAGCAGCAAATCAGCATATTAGAATGATTTCTGAAGATCATGTGACACTGAAGACTGGAGTAATGATGCTGAAAATTCAGCTTTAATCACAGAAATAAATTACAGTTTAACAGATATTCACACAGAACACAGCTGTTTTACATTGGAATAATATTTCACTGTTTTTACTGTATTTTTGATCAAATAAATGCAGCCGTG
>NW_015647981.1:90924-96910 GCF_001515625.1 Sinocyclocheilus rhinocerous
ACAGAAATACATTACAGTTTAACAGATATTCACATAGAACACAGCTGTTTTAAATTATAATAATATTTCAGATTTTTACTGTATTTTTGATCAAATACATGCAGCCCTGATGAGACTTCATTAAAAGCATTTAAAAATCATAATGTTTTATATTTAAATGAATAGGTTGAATAAGAATGGATTGAAAATTTCAAACCATTCCATAATGTTTTGCCATTTAGGGCAAATATGTTTTCAGCAAAAGTGTTTATGAGTATCCTGCATAGTTATAATAACTATATAAATTCTGGCTATTATTGCAAATGTATATTATGTTTATTTATATATGCATTATTTATTTATACTGTATTATATTTAGATATAGATATGTATATTTCCAGGTTTTCCATGACTGTGAGAACCCTGGGTTGAACACGAAGCGCTGTATGAAGCTAGAAATGTCACACACTCCTCGTGTGAATGAACTCCTGACTCACCCGAAGCCTCGCTTACAGTCGGGATGCTGGCCGTCGTTCTCCAGCACCTCTGTCATCCGCATCCAGCTGCTCCATCACACACTGGCCCACTCCCGTTTGTAGGAATTCTTTTGTTGGATAAACATTGTTGCATTCAACACCGAAGCTTCGAAGCTTGTATCAAAAAACAACACATTTCACATTGAAGCACTGTATCGGAGCTTGATTCGTTTTGAGAAAAGCACGTGATCTATGACGTCCGAAGCTTCATTCGGCTGAAAACCACGTGACTGCTTCAGTATCTGGTTCAAACGAAGCAAACCTCAGCTTATTTCTGTCGACTAAACCAGCCATGCCATTAATTATTAATTTATCAGTCTTTTGCATGCCAAAGTCAATTTCTGCATATAAATATTACGCCAAATAGAAGCAGAAAACCGTGCAAAACGCACTTTCATGAGATCGGGTTAGCCTATAGCAATTAATTTGTTGGCTATTTTACAAATGGGAATACAACAAATTCATGACAATGTTTTACATTCAAGCTACCTGTAAAATTTATAGTGAAAGTACTTTAAAAGCATCTGGAATGAAATAAAGTAATTTTTAAGCTGTTTTTAAAGCATTCGCATTCAGCAAATCCTTTAAGTTTTAAGGTATTCAGAACAGAGCAACGTTTATTAATCTTAATTAAATTAAATTCCAACAATTACTAATATATCATTAACATCAAAAGTTGTATATGTTGATATTATCATTTGTTTTTTATTTTCATTTTTTATTTTAATTTCAGGTAAAGTTTTAGTAATTTTTTATTACCCAACATTAACAAAGATTAACAAATACTGTAACTAATGTATTGCTCGTTATTAGTTTATGCATTAACTAGGGTTGCAAAGGGGTGGAAAATTTCCAGAAGCTTTCCAAAAAAAAATCCCTGGAATATTCCAAAAACACCTGGAAAGTTTCCAAAATTTCTGGAATATTTCCGAAATTTACGGGAAATTTTCCACCTTTTTGCAACCCTAGCATTAACTAACATTAAAGGGATAGTTCACCCAAAAATGAAAATGTGATGTTTATCTGCTTACCCCCAGGGCATCCAAGATGTAGGTGACTTTGTTTCTTCAGTAGAACACAAACGAAGGTTTTTAACACAAACCGTTGCAGTCTGTCAGTCATATAATGGAAGTGAATGGGAATCACGGCTTTGAGAGTAAAAAAAAAACATACACAAAACCAAATTAAACCCTGCGGAATATGATCTTTCGCGCGCAGAATTGTGGCAGAAATGTAATCCCATAACAGCCCTGCCCAGATCTACAACAGGACGTAATGAAATCAGTGAAATGTTATCTAACAGATGCAAACTGCTGCATTTCCTCTGATGCACACAGTGTAGTAGAGAGTAGAAGCTTACATCTGCTCTTAAACCGCATGCTGGATTAATACGTGTGGATTTAACACTGATACGATCTAATGCAATAATCGATAATCAGTTGCACGTCACTGCAACGTCAGCGCAACAACAGTGTGCATGACGTCATCCTGCACCTGCGCCAAATTATTATCATATTGTAATTATTCTCTCTCTCTCTCTCTCTCTATATATATATATATATATACAAACCAGTCATTCTCGCGTCTAAAAACCGGATCCCGGTCAGCAGGGCGCTCGTAAAGTTTACCTGTCTGTCTGTCTGTCACTCACCTGTCGACTCATGACGGTCCGTCCAGGTGTCGGACAGCTTTCTGACTCAGTGAGCGCGGTTCATTTGGTCTCTCTGTTGCCGCTCGCGTCCCTCCAGCGGTTTCGACACGCACACTAGCGATGTTCGATTCTTGAACGAATCAGTCTTTTGAGTCGGTTCTCAGGAAGTAACCGGTCGAGCCGGTTCACAAAATCGAACTGAATCGAACTTCAGTTCCGGGCTGATGACGCAGGACGCACAGCCGAAGTAGCACGTCCGATAAAAAAAAAAAGGAACCGAATTAGAGCCCTGTCGGGCCCCGACTTTTTTAGGCCCCTCGGGCCGGGCTTCGGGCCAATTTAAATGTCATAGTTCAAACGTGGGCCGGGCCTCGGGCCTGTTTTAGGCTTCTCCTTATTTTTTATATTTTAGACATCCATCAATTAGTGATGAAAAAAATTGCCTCGCTGGTGGAAACAACACGAGACCGTGCTACAGCGACTGTCAAGAGCGGCTCGATGGTGTTTAGTGTCCCGCAGCAGTATGTATGGTGCGTGCCGTCAGCGCTGCTGAACAGTTCTGCGTTCAAATGCAAGCAATAGGCTTAAGCTTGCCGCAAAGCACCGGCAAAAGTAATTACCATAAATGTGACAGGGGGAAATAGTAAGGAGATATTTGAGTTATTTACTAATAAACTAGTGTTTTCTGAGTCGGTGTCGCAAGGACGAAGTTGCCGATCCTGACTCACCATCTCCTCAGACGCGCCTTTAGAGAGAAGTGCATCTTTATGAATTATGACTGATTATAATGAAAGCCTTTTTGATTTGTTTTATTTCGTTAAGTAGTAATTTAAAGCTTTCTATAGATATATTTATCATGTCTGTGAGGCATCGTGTGTATCCCCGAGGACTTGAACGAGCCTGATGCGTAAAGTTTCTTTATAACAAACAAAACATAGGCAACTGGAGATATGCTTATGAATCATTTTATTAAAAAGCCCTGGATTTTTATTAAAACATGGAAAAACCTGAATTTTAGCACGGTTTATTGTGCATGCAGATCATGTTTTAAGTTGTTTAAGTGAAATCAAGGAGTTTATAAGACAGGTTTATTCTTTCTTTATACTTTTTGAATGTTTCAATGATACAACATGGCATGGAGTTGTTAGAAAAGAAATGCGTAGTGACGTCACTGCTTGATGACGTCAGGAACCGATGAATCAGCTTTTTGAACCGGTTCAATCAGCCGAACTGTCCAAAAAGAACCGGTTCGCGGAAATGAATCGGACTTTGCATTACTAACGCATACTTCACGCGTGCGCCTCTGCAAAGCCCTTCAGTTCCTGAATGTTTGGGGCCCCGGAGACCCCTGTGCTGTGAAGTCAGATAAAACCAGCTACTGTTTGGTGAATCACGTAGAGAAGCATTAAAATATCTCTGAACTTTGTCCAGACTGATCTTCATTCCGTTTTTTTTTTTATTTTTTATGAAAATGTAAAAAAAAAAAAAGGTCAAAAAGCTACATCATATATTATATAAATATTAATATACAACATATTATACAAATATTAATTGCGTCTTAGCAATATATCAACAAAAATGCAGTTAATCTTTATATAATTTATCATTATAAAATGTTTATGAGCGATTTGTTGGTTTTACTGCATTCATACAATATAAACATGTTGACATCTCCAAGCTTCAATTTACATTTTCTCAATATTATTTTAACACTTGTAAAGAAGTGAGTCAACAAATATCTGTTAAAGTTTATAAAATGTGAAGTTTGTAAAGTTATCTGTTCATAAAGTTTTAGCTTTATAAAAAAAAAAGTGGCCCATTTTAGCTTATGGACTAGCAACTAAACGGTCTTGAAAACTTAACTGAATATATAAAAGTATTTATTTATTCATTTATTTTCATTTGGACTAGCAGCTACACAAAAATATAGAAAATCTTGAAGATATAATTCAGGCTGCCAAAATTTATTCAGTTATTATTATTAAATTATGAAGTTTTCAGATTACAAACATGTATTCATTAATCATTATTATTATTATTATTTTATTTATTTATTTGGACTAGCAGTTACACAAAAATGTTGAAAATCTTGAAGATAAAATTCAGGGTGCCAAAATATTATTATTATTATTATTTTATTTATATATTTATTTATTTGGACTAGCAACTACACAAAAATATTGAACATCTTGAAGATATAATTCAGGCTGCCAAAATATTATTATTATTATTGATTGTAGTCAGTTATTATTATTACATTCTGAAGTTTTCAGATTACAAACGTTTAGCTGAAACTAATTTCAGAAACAAAGTTATTTTTTGCACATCATTTATGTTTCTTCATCCATTTTAAATAAAAACACACACTTTGGAGTCTGAATAAAATCTCCTTTGTTGCCTGTTCGACTGATCAGACCCTCGACTGATGTCAAGCCGCTTGCTTCAGTATTTTCAGCTCGTTCATTTCAAGCCACAGTTTATGTTTATTGTTATTTTCCTCCGATTTACTTCTGTCTCTGATAAAAGCACAATAATTAGAACCAGACGTGACTCTGATGTTATCAATGGGACCCTTGCAGATGAATGTAAGAAAACAATGTCCAAAACAGTGAATTTGTTAATAAAAAAAGTCTTTATTCCCTTCTTAAAAGTAAAATATAATGCATAAAAATGAAGAACGGATAACATAAACAGAGTGGCAGATGAATCAGTGTATTTGCTCTTGATTATATTAATAACACTGATTGACAGGTCAGGAAAACGAGCTCTAGAGCTTCATATATAACGCTATATATTACAAGACGGTTTAATCGCAGTCATCTCTGCATATGAAAAGTGTGAAACGAAAGCATTGTTAAAGAGTTAGTTCACCAAAAAATGAAAATTAGCCCATAAATTACTCACCCTCAATGCATCCTAGGTGTATATGACTTTCTTCTTTCAGACGAATCCAGTCGGAGTTATATTAAAAATAGTCTTTGATCTTTCAAGCTGTTTAATGGCACTCAGCAGTTGGTTTTCACGAGACGCACCGGCGCATGCGCAACGCTGACCTCATACGTCATCCGCCCGGAGCTGCTTCTGTGTACAACTGCTGGCGCAAGCTACATTAAAGTGATTATTACGTTTTGAATATGGATATTTTTCTTATAAAAACGCATCGATTCGCTACAGAAGGACTTTATTCACTCTCCGGAGCTGTGTGAGAGACTTTTTATTATAGATGGGCGCTTTTTATTTAACTTCTTTTGGACTGAAGCACTGCAACACCTGCTGAGTGCCATTAAACAGCTTGAAAGATCAAAGACTATTTTTAATATAACTCCGACTGGATTCGTCTGAAAGAAGAAAGTCATATACACCTAGAATGACTTGAGGGTGAGTAATTTATGGGCTAATTTTCATTTTTGGGTGAACTAACCCTTTAACACAGAAGGAAACACCACTCTTCATCTTTAACTGGTCGCGTGGTGGACTTTTAGCCACGGCTTTTTCCAAAGATTCGCAAAATGTATAAAAAGATCTGAATGATGTCCAGGTACAGGTTGAGCGCGGCGAAGACGTGTTCCTCGGGACTCAGGGACAGAGTCTTGTTCCCGAGAAGCAGCTGCGTGTCCACGGCCAAGAACTGCAACACAATCAGACGCTATTTCATTCTTTCTGATGCATACGAGACCAAACAAACTTCCACCAACTTCCCAAACGTTTTTTGGCTTGAAGTACCCCTGAGATTTTAAGCTATTATCAAATGCATTTAACAATACATTTACAAACAAATTATTTTCAAGTAAGTGTTTTTATTATATATTTTAATAATACA
>NW_015647981.1:97014-101350 GCF_001515625.1 Sinocyclocheilus rhinocerous
AAGTGTTTTTATTATATATTTTAAAAATACATTATTTATTGAAAATTATAATTTATAAATTTTTTTTTTTTTTTTTATGATTTATTTTAATAATAAATTATTTATTTATTTGACATTATAATTGAATAAATTTTTAGTATTCAGTATTCAGTGTTTTGTTGTAAAATAATATATTTTAACAATAATTTATTTATTTTACATCATAATGTAACATTTTAGTGTTTATTTAAACTTATTTAAATTGTAAAATTATTGATTTCAATAATAATATAAATAATAAATTATTTATTTATCTTGCATTATAATGGAATACATTTTTAGTAAGAGTTTTATTTTGATTGTTTTTTATTTATTGTAATAATAATTCATTTATTTTATTTTACATTATAACTGAATACATTGTTAGTAATGTTTTATTTTTATTGTTTAAATTATTTATTTTAATAAAGCATTTATTTACTAATTTTACATTATGATTTAGTATCTTTTAGTAATGTTTTATTTTGCTTGTTTAGTAATTATTTTAATAATATATTATTCATTTATGATTTAATACATTTCAGTAGTTTTTTGATTGTTAAATCATTTATTTTAACAATACATTATAATTTAATAAATTTTTACTATTTTTTACTATTATTTTTACTTTACATTTTGATTCAATACATTTTAGCAAGTGTTTTATTTTTATTGTTTTTATTTAAGAATTATTTATTAGAATTTTACATCTGTATGATTTAATAAATTTTGAGCTTTTAATCAACTCGTCTGAAGGAACGTGTTGTAGAGAAGCGATGACTTACGCAGGTGAAGATCAGCGCTCCCAGCGACGCGTAGATGAGGTCCAGGATCCTGTTGTACAGGAAGATGCACAGGATCCCGAAGAACAGCACGACGATGAAGCAGACGAACAGCACGCCGTAACAGGAAGTGAAGTCATATCTGGTCTGTGATTGGACAGGAGACGTTTATTAATATCAGCTCATGTAGACGAGGGATGGGAATCATATCTCTTGTGCTTCCGATTCTTTTATTACTGAACAAGATGTTAGTCCATAACTAGAATTTAAGTACTGAACAATACAATAGAAATACTTTTAGCACTTTGTTCCCTTCACGTCAATGCAGGAGAGCAGGGTTATTATTGTTAACTAAAACTAAACTATCAAAAAAACTACATTCGCTACTAAGAATAAAATAAAACTTAATTGAAATATAATATAGTTGGCAGTTAATTTAACTTTATGTACTAAAATCATTAAAATGAATAAAAGATTTATATAAAAACAATAAAAGATATATTTATGAAGTCAGGGTTAACTAAAACCATAAAAAAAACATTTTAATCACTTGAAATAAAATAAATGTTAACTGAAATAAAATTAAATATAAAAAAAAAAAACTCAAATTTGATTTATTTCAGCTAGTTGCCAGGGAAACATTCTCATTTTCATTTCGTTTAACCTTAACTACTAAAATAACTAAAACTAAACAAATAAACTAAACTTAAAATTTTAACTAAAATTAAAAAATAACTAAAACTAATTAATAAAAATATTTAGACATAGTTTAAAAAAAAGAAAATTAAATTACTAAATTACTAAAACTAGAAATTAAATTACAGAAAAATAAATAAATAAAATGGAAAAATAATTCAATTCAAAATTAATAAAAACTATTTAGACATTTTGTTAAAAAAAATAAGAAAATTAAATGACTAAATTACTAAAAACTAGAAATTAAATTACAGAAAAATTAATAAAATGGAAAAATAATTCAATTCAAAATTAATAAAAACTATTTAGACATTTTGTTAAAAAAAAAAAGAAAATTAAATGACTAAATTACTAAAAATTACTAAAACTAGAAATTAAATTACAGAAAAATAAATAAATAAAATGGAAAAATAATTCATTCAAAATATAGTATTGTTGATACTAAAATAACACTGCGCAGATGTTTTCGACAATCTTTTGGTTGCAGCACTTTTATTAACATTGCAATTAAAGACATAGAAATCCAACAGTTAATGAAAGTGTCTGGGTATTAAAACGTGAAGACGAGCGCTGACCTGCAGAGAGAAGACGATGACTGTAAAGCAGACCAGCACAGTGACGCCGATGGCCATCATCACGATATGTTCAAAATATAGTATCGTTGATACTAAAATAACACTGCGCAGATGTTTTCGACAATCTTTTGGTTGCGGCACTTTTATTAACATTGCAATTAAAGACATAGAAATCCAACAGTTAATGAAAGTGTCTGGGTATTAAAACGTGAAGACGAGCGCTGACCTGCAGAGAGAAGACGATGACTGTAAAGCAGACCAGCACAGTGACGCCGATGGCCATCATCACGATATCAGTGTCGTAGAAGCTGGAGATCACGCCCACCATGTAAGACATCGCTAGCGTCAGGATACTCTGAGACGCAAGAAACCGCGCGTTACAACGCAGGAACGGAGCATTCAAAACGCTTTACATTTAAAGACGCTAAAATGAAAGATTCACCAGAGAAACGAGGTTCCACGGATGCGTCCTGCGAAACTCTCCGCAGCACAGGATCACTACGTAGGGCACTAGGAAGACAACATAGCCGACCCAGTAAGTCCAGGCGTTCTGCATCACGAACAGCTTGACGTGAGGCTCGAAGGTGAAGACGGCCACGAAGCCGCAGGTCACTGCCAGCTGAAGACTCAAGACCGAAAACACCTGCAGCACACAAACCAGGGCTATTAGAATTCACTACAACTACTAGAACGAAAAACTGTTTCTTTATATATATATATATATATAACCTTATTTTAAAATAACTAAAACTAACATAAAAAAATAATAAAAACTATATAGACATATACAAAACTAATAAAAATGACATAAACATACAACAAAGTTACTAAAACTTTAACTAAAATTAAATAAAAAATCTAAACAAAAAAATCTAAAAATATTCAAACGTTTCTGATTTTGATTTAGCTTAACTTGATGTACTAAAATAACTAAAACTAAAACTGAAATAAAAATAAATAAAAACTACACAGACGTGTTTAAAAAGAAAACTAATAAAAAATATTAATAAAACCTCCACTAAAATTAAAAATGTAATAATTCAAGCATTTCTAATTTTCATTTAGCTAAACCTGATGTACTTTAAACTAAAACTAAAAACTGAAATAAAAATGAATAAAAACTACACAGACGTGTTTAAAAAGAAAACTAATAAAAATGACAAATACGCCTGAAAATATTAATAATACCTCAACTAAAATTAAAATGAAAAAAAAAAAAATAATAATAATAATTCAAGCATTTCTAATTTTAATTTAGCTAAACTTGATGCACTTAAAACTAAAACTGAAATTAAAATGAATAAAAACTACACAGGCATATTAAAAAAAGACTAATAAAATGACAAATACCTAAAAATATTACTAAAACTTTAACTAAAATTAAAATGGAAACTAATTAAAATATTTCTCATTTTCATTTAGCTTAACTTGATGTACTAAAATAACTAACAATAAAACTGAAATAAAAATGAATAAAAGCTACACAGACATAAATAAAAAAATTAAAACGACAAATGCCTAAAAACATTACTAAAACAAACAAAATATTAAAATGAAAAATATCTAAATAAAACTAAAAATTCATAAAAATAAAAAAAAACCTATTCAGACATTTTTTAAAAATTATAAAAATGACAAAAACGTTTAACAAAACAACTAAAACTTTAATTAAAATAAAAAAAAATCTAATTTTCTAATCAAAATATGCACGTAAACATGATGCTTTCCAATGAACTTGACCCTTGTTTAGAATCGGTTGAATTTTTTACTGGTTTGCTCTGCATCAGTGTTTACCTTCCGAATGAACAGTCTTCTGACGGCTTCATTATCGAGTCCAGAGCCGATGAACTGCTTGTTCTCATATTCTGGAGGAGGATCGCTGTGTCCCGGTTTATCCACTTCTTTCACAAAACAAAACTTAGTTTCGAGCTTATTAACAAAGAGCATGTGTCAAACCTGCCACGTGTGATGCTGAATGTCTCACCGTAAGAAAGCGGCTGTTTGTACGGTCCGCCGCGGTACGCTTCGGTGAAGTGAGGAGCTGCTGTAGGATAGGGATGCTGTGGATATCCGGAGCCTCCCTGTCCGTACATGGGATTCCCAGAAGCGGTGGGTGGAGCGGGTCTGACGACGACGGGAACGCCAGCATTATAAGGCGGCGGCGGATTCACGGCGCTGAACTCAGGGGGGTTTTCCAAGCGAGTGTAGCCGCTTTTGTTTTGTGCCATGACTGATCTCAGTTCTGTGAAAAAATTAATTAATTAA
>NW_015647981.1:101485-116368 GCF_001515625.1 Sinocyclocheilus rhinocerous
TAAATAAGTCTCCCTGAGAATATATAATAATAAATTATATATAAAAAAATAATATCATAAATTTAAGTAAATAAGTAAAATACAACATTAACATATATGATGTGGTGTCTATATATTTATATATTTAACAATATATATATTTAAATTGTCTACATACTGCAAGATTTTCATTCAGTGAACTCTGGAGTGTTGATGCTCTTAGCCCAGTATAAATAAATAAAATACTATACGATTAAATAGTTTACAGCATAACGATTAAAATGCATGTAGGCTACTATAAAAGAAATGTCACTTTAAAAAATTTTATTTTTATTTTTTATTTTTATTTCTATGCCTTTCCAGGCCATTTTTTATCATTCCCGAACATTACTTCCCTCATAAAAACATTAAAAAAGTGGGGGAAAAAACTACAAAAAGCACTTGAAACACGACATAACGGTGCTTTACCGAGCAATGACGATAATAATACTATCACATTATTCAATATGAATACACGAGTAGCTACTAACAATAACAGAATAACAATGTAACAGAACAAAAGAGACACATCAGTGTAAATTTGCGAAAGGTGACACATATTTTCAGTTCAGTGATGAAGACAGAATCTGAACTTACATTTCGCTGCGGACTGAGAGTAAAGCTGAGCTTTGCGCTGTTTTCTGCCAGATGAACTTAAACTTGGAGATCTGAAACTAAATGTTCTGTTTTCTTTGGAAAAACTCCAAACTTCCCGTCTCCTCGGAAGTACAGCCAGCGCCAGGGTTGCCAAATCCTTCCCAAGAGTCACCCTCAAAAGACTCCAAATATGAAAATAAAGTACAAACAGGTCTGTCTGTATATATATATATACATATGGTATATATAAAGATTTTTGAACGCTAAGATTTTTAATGTTTTTTAAAGAATTCTCTTCTGCTCACCAAGGCTGCATTTATTTGATCCAAAGCACAGCAAAAGCAGTAATATTGTGAAATATTTTTACTGTTTAAAAGAACTGTTTTCTGTGTGAATATCTGTTAAAATGTAATTTATTTCTGTGATGAGCAGCTGTATTTTCAGCATCATTACTCCAGTCTTCAGAGTCACATGATCCTTCAGAAATCATTCTAATATGCTGATTTGCTGATTATCAATATTTAAAACAGTTGAGTACCCCAGTGACTTAAGACTGCTTTTGTTATATATAATAATATGAAAAAAATAACATTGTCTAAACATTGTTATTTTCATTGTAATGTTATTTTACCAGGGGTGTAAAAAAAGTATTTTAAAAATGATACTCAAGTGAAAGTACAAGTATCTGGCCAAAAGCATACTTGAGTAAAAGTAAAAAAGTACAACTTAAAATTTTACTTAAAAAAAAAAAAAAAATTTTTTTTAAAGTACAATAAATAAATAAAGGAGTTTCTTATTTCACCATGTTAAGTGCTAAGTGCTTCAAATTAAACATTCATGAAATGTTTTGTCAGACAGACATACAAAGGTTTGGTTAAAGTGAGAAACAAAACAAAACAAAACAAAACACAATTGTACAAGTCATCTAGTGCAGCAACAACAATTAAAATGCAGCAAAGTGGAACACAAATAAACATAGCCCTTAAAGGGATACATACACCGTCCACACCCTCATGCCATCCCATATGTTTATGACTGACTGTCTTCAGATGAAGAGTTTTAGGGGAAAAAATCATCTCTTTGCATATAACACAAGTGTACAGGACATCCAGAGATAATGCTTGAAAAACCTGGCAACCCTGGTCTTCATATGCGTGCCACATTGTTTCCAGTGCTTACTACATTGCTTCCCGATATCACATGAAAGCATATGAAATATTTCCCGTCAATAGGATCGTTAGGCTATAATAACATGACTATGTATGTATATATATTTTGCTGGATCTGTCTGCTGCTTTTGATACGGTGAACCACCAGATTCTCGTATATATATATATATATGTATGTGTGTGTATATGTATATATGTGTATATGTATATATATGTGTATATGTGTGTATGTATATATATATATATATGTATGTGTGTGTATATGTATATATGTGTGTGTGTTAATTTTTTTGACCAGAATATAATTTTGTCAATGCCCATGTTTTTTTTTGTTTGTTTTTTTTACTACAAAAAGCAAGAAAGCAGTGGATTATTTCCCCCCCAATATAACAATACAATACAATACGATACAATTTCATTTACGCTTATTTTTATTTTATTTGACTGCTTTTATTGTCCTCATTTGTAAGTAGCTTTGGATAAAAACGTCTGCTAAATGACTAAATAAAAATAAATAAATAAAATATATACAGATCTGTGCAAAAGTCTTAGGCCATTATATTTTCACAAACAAAAAATGGTTTAAAGTCAGTTATTTCTATGTTTTGCTGTAGTGTGTCGGTAGGAAATATCAGTTTACTTTTCCAAACATTTCTTTTGCCATTAATTGTAATAATCCAGTGAGATTTTTGTCTGGTGCTGCACACAGAGATCTGATCATCATCAGTCCGTCTGCGATTACATGAAGAAACTGAGACAGACTCAGTCCAGAAGAACTGTGGCAAAGACTCAAAGATGCTTCAAGAAACCTCCTGCAAAGCTACAGTTCTGTGAGAAGTTATAGGCACTTGTGTAAAGATGCTAAAGTGAGGATGCTTTCAAAAATAATGCCATCGATTTCTGTTAACTACATCAAATCTAGTTTTTCAGGTATAGCTTTCACAATTCTTCAAGTTTTGTGTTTCACAATTGCTTTGATTATTTTATATATTTTAATCATTAAAGTGACTTTAATGCAAAAATACATCTAGATAAAATAAGTGATGTTTACTGGTTGAAAGACTGTAATTTAGCATTTCATATCCAGCAGATGTCAGTGTTTGACCGCATGTTACTGTAAACAGATCGCAGCATATTCTTGTTTTATTGTGTAATTAGTTCTTTGATAAATAGAAAAGGCATTTGGATCGTTATTATCTGTAATACAGAACACGCTTATTTGGGTTTTCTTGTGGTTTAAGTTTAGGTTTCACTAAACACACAAACCAGACACAATCTCTACCGTGTTGAGGTTATACACTGTAAAAAATAAAAAGTTGAAAAAAAGCAGATTGAGTTTTCTCAACTTTTTATTTTCAGTTTATACAAAAACAAGTTGAGAAAACTCAAAAATCTGCTGAAGCTGGTTGCCTTAAACTTTTAAGTTTTCTCAACTTTTTATATTTTTTACAGTGCATCAACTATTTGTTCTACAAAACCTGTTTTTAAGGCATCATACTCGAGTCTAAAAAGACTTTTAATGCAGAAAATAACTTTAAAATGAAATTAACCTATACTGTAAAACACAACGTGCGTATAAAACTGAAGCTAAAACCATTCTACTCGAAATAAAATAAATATAAAAAACTTTATAAAGCACAAAATTACTAGAACTTTAACTAAAATTAAAATTAAATACTAAATATTCAATATAAGTAATATAGGCTATATAAAATCAATAAAAACTATAAACTTTAAAATGGCATAATAAATACACAACAGGGGGGAAAAAAAGTGAGATGAGATACTTTTTAATAAATCATCACAATTATCTGATACACTTTTTTATCAAATGTTACTTATTCCATGTGAAACTCCAATCATCTACAATGTATTTTCATCAACAGAGCTTGATCTTCAGGATGACAAACTGATCGACCGTACAACAAAGATACGGCCTTTTAATTCACAAATACTTGGACATGAATTGTGTAGATGCACATATGATTGCAATCATTTCCCTTCGCCACATTTGTCCCTTCATAAATGCTACTTATATGAAATAACACAAAGGCAACAACAAATCCAATTCAATGACATTCACGTCTGTTAACCATAATAAAGGCACATTAATCCAGCAGTGTGAAGTACAGTAATACTGAAACACACAGTGCACAGTCTTTCAGTAGTGCTCATAGCTTTTATTTTTGAAAATGTAGTAATAAATATAAAATTAACCATTTTACTATAAGTTACAGTTTGAGGCATTAAGGCACAGAGATGCACTAGATGCTGAACAGATACATCAAATCATCTTCATTTCTTGACCGTCTGTGATCTTATAAGGCACTTTGTTTGATATCCTAAAACAAATATATGATAATCTGTCCAATGATACTATATTATGCGTTTATGAAAATAATCAGGTGTAAGACACAAATTATCTGTAGCCTGTGATGCATTTAAAGGAATAGCTCACTCAAACAATGAAAATGTCTTGAAAATGTACTTATTACTTACAAATGCACCGTTAAGATGTTTTTAACTTTAAACCATTGCGTCCAGTCCATAATCCATAATAACACTTCCTCAGTGAAAAAGTGCATCTGCTGATGTCTCTCACATCAAAATCCAGCCACATATGCGTTTAGAGCTGTTTAAACGCTGCTTGATCTGTGCAGATCTCTCTCCTGATTCAGACCAGAACACTTTTTCACTGGAGGAAGATTACTTACAAATGCACCGTTAAGATGTTTTTAACTTTAAACCATTGCGTCCAGTCCATAATCCATAATAACACTTCCTCAGTGAAAAAGTGCATCTGCTGATGTCTCTCACATCAAAATCCAGCCACATATGCGTTTAGAGCTGTTTAAATGCTGCTTGATCTGTGCAGATCTCTCTCCTGATTCAGACCAGAACACTTTTTCACTGGAGGAAGAGTTAGATTATGAACTCGTGTTTGAGTTAAAAACGTCTTAATGCTGGATTAGTTTCAGCTTTTGTCTTCTCCAGATGTTAACTGATGGACTGGAGTGCTGTGGATTATTGTGATGTTTTTATCAGCTCTCGTTCTGACGGCACCCATTCACTGCAGAGCAAGTTCAGATTTCTCCAAATCTGATGCAGAAACAAACTCGTCTGCATCTCGGATGGATCAACCAAATTTCACAGTTGGGTGAACTATTCCTTTAAACAAATAACTCACCTAAAAACGAATTCTGTCATTATTTACTCACCCTTATGCTGGTCAAATCCTATTTTTTTTCCATGTAAGACACAGATTTGATGTTTATGCATCTGCATAATGGTGCAAACCCAAAATCTTTTTGTGTTGCATTGAAAAAAAAAAAAAAAAGCAATACAAGGGTTTTTAATGACACTAGGGTGAGTAGGCCTAAATAATATTCTTGTACATATAAACGACAAACTATAGTGTTCTTTTCCATAATAAATATTAAATACTACAAATAAAAAGCAATAACCCGAACAATAAAAAAGGCATATCAGTTGGTTTAGGTGACAGTCATAAACGCTCCTTCTTCTTCCTCTCACTGCATGCGGTCCGTTTGCAGCTGCTGCGGCTGATACTGAGCGAACGCGGCCGCGGCGGATCCGGGTGCAGGCGATGCCAGCGGCTGCTGGACGTAACCGTAGCCCGCCGCGGCAGCGACGTAACCCGCGGCGGCTGGGGAGGCGGCATACGGGTACTGATCATAAGCGGCGGCGGCTGCAGCGGATGTGGCGGCGGCGGAGTACTGCGCGTACGCGGCGCTGGTGTAATCCAGGTACGGAGACGCTGCGGCCGCGGCCGAGGACGGCTGGACGTGAGGGATCACCATGCTGGGCTGAACAAACGCCTGCGGGTACACATAGTGAGCGGGAATCCTGAGGGACACAGAGATCATGTGATCAGACAGGGAGCGAGCAAAACATTGAGTTCAACATGAAACAGCACGGGGTTATTCACATCAACAGGACTGCCACAATAGAGCATGCTGGGAAGAGTCAATGATCAGTAACTCTGTCACGTCACATCAGAAGATGCATCATTAACTTACGAGGTTTTCAGGTATTTCACGGTGGAAAGAAAAATGCATTATTGTTTTGAACATTTTGCATTACTTGAAACGGTCAATGCAGATGCTAAAAGCATAATAATAACAATGGGCTTCGTTCATGAAATACAAGCAGAATGAATTTGTGTAAATCATGTTTTTTTTTTTACATAAACTGTCATTCAATTTAATGCAAGGGTTTACATACACTCTTAAAAATAAAGGTTCCAAAAGGGTGTTTTTGCAGAGATGCTTTCAGTGAACAGTTCCTAAAAGAACCAGTTTGAAGAACATTTTAAAAATCTAAAGAAGCTTTTCTGCATTTGAAAGGTTCCATGGATGTTCAAGGTTCTTCATAGAACCATTGATGCCAATAAAGAACCTTTATTTTTAAGAGTGTTAGATGGTGTGTCTACACCATTTCTATGTTTTATAACATTTTATGTTTTTGAATTGAACTGAAACTTGAACTGAATTGTATGGAATATATGGAGGTCACAAATCTGACTTGTAAAGTTTTTATCTGTTTATATAGATTTTATTGTATCAACCTTTTTTTAATCGAATTGAAACTTGTATCGAATTTAACTGAATATTTCTCACTAAATCTGTCTTGTAAACCTTTTACCGGTTTTGAATTATTTTTTATTTAATTTTATTGTATAACCCTTTTAGGCTTTTTAATTGAATTGAAACTTGAACTAAAGTGAAATAAATAGAATTTAATATATGAAGGTCTCAATAAATCTGTCTTTTTACCTTTTACCGGTTTTGAATTATTTTTTATTTAATTTTATTGTATAACCCTTTTAGGCTTTTTAATTGAATTGAAACTTGAAATAAAGTGAAATAAATTGAATTTAATATACGAAGGTCTCAATAAATCTGTCTTTTTACCTTTTACCCATTTGAACTATTTTTATTTAATTTTATTGTATAACCCTTTTAGGCTTTTTAATTTAATTGAAACCTGAACTAAAGTGAAATAAATTTAATTTAATACATGAAAGTCTCAGCAAATCTGTCTTGTAAACTTTTTACCCATTTTGAATTATTTTTAATTAATTTGATTGTATTGGCTTTTTTTCTAACTGAAGCTTTAATTTAATTGATATGAACTGAATTGAATATGTGAAGGTCTTAGTATCGCCTCTTTTAATTAATTTATTTTTTAAATAGATTTTATTGTCAAAACCTTTGACTCTCGATCTTCAAATGTGAAAAATTCAGCATTTATTTTATTTTTTAGAATAATAAAAAAATTTACTGGTTTGTTAAGGAAACAACAGCAATAATTACATGCATACTTAAGATCAGATATGAAATATGAAGAAAACACAAAAATCAAGGTAAATATTACTTGAGAACCGCATATTTTTAAACGCATCTAATTTCCGATCCATGTTGTTTGCACATGTAAAATTAAGCAAAAATATGATTTAACTGTGTGCATTTAAGTCAAATTAGCCATAGGATTTATGAATGATTTACCCAGACATTCATTCTGCTTGTACTTGATGAATCAGACTTAATTGGTGAATCCCAACTCACTAAATGAAGGTCATCATCAGTCATTAATAGTGCTTTCACTAACAGAGTCCGTCGTTAGCTCTTAATGATGTTTCAAATGAATGCTGTTGTATTACTGATATCATGGCAAACTCATTTCACTTGCAAACTCAGCATTCAATTTCAGTTCAGGTCATAATATTGCCTAACCTTGCACTCAAATAAAACAAATGACTATGAATATCAAAGCAGATCAATCAATATCACAGCAGAAAAAACACCCTTCCAAAAAAAAAAAAGAAAATAGAGCGTAGCTTTGACAGCAATTCTGCAATCATAAACAGAGTCAATGTTACTGACACACCAAACAATACTGAAAAGAAAGAGGAGAAATCCAGTTTCACACTCGCGTGCGTTCACACGTCACAAACACACAACGCTTGAAGAGAAATAAGAGTGGAAATCTGCTAAATACACCAAATCTAACGTCCAACTTCTGAAGGGAAAATAAGCAGCAAGCGCTTAATCTGTGTTTTCTGCATCTTTACACTGCAAAGAGAAACAGGGAGTTGCATCTGAAGAACGGCAAGTAAGTCAAATCAAACGAAAAACAAAAGATAAAAAATTACTTAATTGACTTACATTAATTAAGATAATAAATGCATTCCCCCCCTCAAGTTCTCATTTGTGAAATGCATCTTGACGTTTTTTTTTAAATTTCAAATATTAATGATTTTCATTACCGTGACTATGCAACATTTTTTGTTTTTTGTTTTATCAATATTTGAAATCATTAAAAATTAAAGGCAGCACAGAAAATCTTACAATGATAAATAAATAAATACATATTTTTGAGGAACTGGGAGGGTAAATGTGCACAGTCACAAATGCAAAAAAAAAAAAATAAATAAATAAAAAAAATAAATAAAAAGTAAATAAATTATATACACTACCAGTCAAAAGTTTCTGAACTTCTAATTCTAAAGAATTCTCTTCTGCTCAGCAAGCCTGCATTTATTTGATTCTAAATACAGCAAAAGCAGTAATATTGTGTAATATTTTTAGCCGAGTAGAATTTTTCAGGTTTCTTTGATGAATAGAAAGTTCAGAAGAACAGCATTTATCTGAAATAGAAATCTTTTGGAATAAAGGCTAAATAAAGGTATTCATTTCTATAATTTCCAATTTTTCTATAAAGTTGATTCTTGTGCACAGCTGTCATTAAACAGGACACATCAGAAGCATTCTTCATCTTCCAATCATTTTGCATATACGGGTTCGCAAGTCTAACATTTTGTTTCTCACTTTTGACTTCAGTATTGCAGCCATAACATACGTTATCCAAACGGCTAAAACTGCTAACAGGACCTTTAATCTGACAGTGTAAAGATGCCTGGAGTCATAGATGCTAAAGATGAAGCGTTTAACTTCTGAGCCACTTAGAGCACCGGACAAACTGCAAAAATAATGACCGTTAAGACCCGTCTATCTGTTGCTGGGCAGATTTCATTTGTAATTTTCCATGGCTGAAATGAGTCCTAAGCGGCAAACGTGCAAAAACAACAGGTGCTGGTGTTAAATGTGGCCACAGATGAGTTGGGAGTGTGTAACAGGCCATTCCTTACTGTCAGTCTGCTGGAGTGACGGGACAGTTGTGGAGAGGCTATTTCTGCTGTCATAAACGGAAAGCTGAGCAACGCTCCTATCAGCAACACATGGCCTGACACTTTAACTCAGTCCGCATTACTGTGCCTCACAATTCATCTGGAAGAGTAAAACGGTCCACTGTAATCTAAATAGATAAAGCTCTTTTGATGTAGTTAATCTAGATCACTAGATGACTTGCATGTAGTATTTATGGAAGCTTATTTCCAAAATAAAAATATAAAAAAAGGAGGTTATTGCGATTTTTTTTTCTTCTTAGAAAATATATCTCGCAAAAGTTTATTTATTTTCACCATGGAATTGTGACTTGTGATCTTACAATCTTCTCAGAATTCAGAGTTCACATCTCTCAATTTTGACTTTTTTTTTTTTTTTTTTTTTTTTTTTTTTAGAATTCTAAAATTCTCACAATTCCAATTTATTAATTTTTTTCACAGAAATCTAAAATTACATCTTGCTATTCTGACTCTTCTTAGAATTCTATAATTACTTATTGTAATTATGACTTTCTGGCCGTTTCCCCCCCCAAAATTCTAAAATTATCTCTCATAATTTTACCTTTTGTTCCCTCATAATTCTAAAATTAGATCTCATAATTCGGACTTTTTTCTCAAAATTTTAAAATTACATTTCATAATTTTGACTTTTTTTTAATCAAAATTCAAAAAATTACATTTCATAATTCTGACTTTTTTCTCATAATTTTAAAATTACATTTCATAATTTTGACTTTTTTTTAAAATCAAATTTCTAAAAATTGCATTTCATAATTTTGAATTTTTTCCCTCAGAATTTTTAAATTACATTTCATAACTCAGGTTTTTTTCAAAATTATAAAATTACATCTCATAAATTTTGACTTTTTTTCTCAGAATTCAAAAATTACATATCATAATTTTTACTTTTTTCCTCATGATTTTAAAATTACATTTCATAATTCAGGCTTTTTTCAAAATTATAAAATACATCTCGTAAATTTAGATTTTTTTCCCCTTAGAATTCTATAAAGTACATTTCATTCTTCGATTTTTTTTTAAATTCTAAAATTACATATCATAATTTTGACTTTTTTTCTCAGATTTTTTTTTCTTGCAATTTCAGACTTTTGTTTCTCACAGTTGCGAAGTTTATATCTCACAATTCACTTTTCTTATTAGAATTTCTTAGAATCGCAATTCTGATGCGCTAAGTCTAAGTATATAACCATTTTTCTTATTAATCCAACACACCCCTATCAGAAACTTAGATTAGATGAGATTTAATACAACATATCATTATGAACGTGGTGTAAAATATAACCTAACCCTGAGCCCTGAGTGTGTCATTGTTAAAAATACCCCTGTTACTAAGCCGCAGCGGCAACTTTCTTACTACGAACATATTTTTCTCCTTCACGTCCTGAACATTTGGGGGTTGCCAGAGTTCAGGGCTAATTTAAGCTATTGTAAATCGCAAACAGAGGGGCTGATCTCTGGTGTCTCTGAACACCTGTTGTCTCGCGCCGCTCTGAATGACGTTGTGCTCCACACTAAAGTACAGCGCTGCAGCTGCTCCTCTCTGGGACTTACATTGTCTTTGACTTAATCTTATAGGAGGATAGAAGTAACTGTGCACTGGATCGGTCAGCAGTACGATACAGTGCAATACTGTGGTTTCTTATGCCAAAAAAGTTCTTTACATGAGTACATGATCATATGCAAACTCAATGTCACATGCTGTTGCATTTTGAAATGCATTAGAATGAAATGCATAACATGCGTTACATTCTAACCACTGCTGCAAGGGGGGCTATGATGCTATTATAGTTAACTAAAACCGATAACATTTTCATTACTGGAAATAAAAATAAACTTTAACTGAAATAAAACAAAATATAAAAATGTATTTTATTTCAGCTAGTTGCAACTTAACAAGGCTGTACTTAAATAACCAAAACTGAAAAAAAAAATAATAATAATAATAAAAACTATAGACGCATTTAAAAAATTTTTTAAAAACACACAACAAAATTACAATAAACAAAACTTAAAATTAAAACAGAAAATATAAAAATAAAAAAACTATTCAAAATATTAATTAAAACTATAGTATTATAAACTTTAACTGAAATAAAATAGCGTATAAAAAACTTAAACATTTTATTTCAGCTAGTTGCCAAGGCAACATTTCTAATTTTAATTTAGTCAAACTTGATGTATTAAAATAACTAAAACTGAAATTAAAATTAATAAAAAATTCAGACATACTTAAAATGATAATAATAATACAAATTACAAAAAAAAAAACGCACAACAAACAATAATAAATTAGTGCTTTTTAAGATAATCAAAGATTTATCTTTACAAAATATACAAATAAAAAAAAGCATGTAGCAGCAAGTACTGATGTTTGACACTAACACAGTAATTTACCTTCTTTTGGCCAAATTTTAAGGCAGTATCTCATGCATTCACTGCAAAGAAGCCAAAGGAGTTCATTGCGACAATGTCAGTGAAAAAAATTAATCTAAGGTAGATGAAATGATAGAAATGTCAAATATAAAATATACTTGCAATACAGAAAAAATGGATCAAAACATTTCAATTAATTTACAATGGACTATTTTACCCAATATCTATGTATTCTGGGTGATATCTGAAATTTTGCTAGCACTTCTCGTGTCATTGCCTCTTTAAGATGAATTTCGTGTTGTATTCCTCATTTGTAAGTTGAATGAATAAATGTAAATGTGTGCTGCGTATTTTTACGATTATTAGAGTATCAAGATTTTAGTTTATAAATATGATGTTATTATAGTTAACTAAAACCTAAAACATTTTCATTACTTCAAATAAAAATAAACTTTAACTGAAATAAAACAAAATATAAAAATGTATTTAATTTCAGCTAGTTGCAAAGGCAACGCTGCACTTAAATAACTAAAACTGAAAAAAAAAAATATATATACATATATAGATGTATTTTAAAAAAAACTAATAAATGCCAAAAACACACAACAAAATAATACAACAAACTTAAACTTAAAACCAAAAATATAAAAATAAAAAACTGATTCAAAATATTAATGAAATCTATAATCGAAACAAACTTTAACTGAAATCAAATAAAATATAAAAGAAAAATAAGTATTTTATTTTAGCTTATTTTAGAAATATGTTTTAAAACAAACTGTATTAAAATCAGCTGAATATTTTCTTTTAGCTTATTTTCTTTTAGAAATATATTAACACCAAACTGTATTAAAATCAGCTGAATATTTTATTTTTGCTTATTTTATTTTATTTTAGCGTATTATCTGTCGGTCACTACGAGTTATGTCGAACGACATATGGGGTCCATGGAAAACGCCACAACCTGAACACCATCACAACCCTGTGGCGCTGCAATTGTTGACAAGCCGTGGCATGCCACAAAAGCAACGCTAAGGTCGTAACCTTCCCAAAGCCTCAGCGCAAATTCACTAACCTTGGTACCGAAGGGGACCAATGTTGAGTACGTCGCTGCTGGAGAAGGCCATGCAGCTGTTCCGTCTACAAAAAAGTTTTTGAAAGGGATTTCAACCTTCAGTGAAAGATTGCTTCAAATATTTCCTATTTGTTCATTCAGCCTGGCAAAACGATGGGGAAGCGAGCCTTAAGAAAAAGGTCGCTACGGAGAACACATGTGGAGATACTGATATGGACTGACCCAGAGGGCAGTACTACATATGGAATGGGTCTCTGAGGCAGGTCCTACCTTAGAGTAAGGATGTAAAACCTTGCGAAGGTGTTAGGTGTCGCCCAGCCCGCAGCTCGACAGATGTCTGCCACAGAGGCGCTGTGCGCCAAAGCCCAGGAGGAGGCAACACTCCGAGTGGAGTGGGCTCTCACCCCCAGGGGGCACGGCTCGCCTAGGGAATGGTACGCCAAGGTGATGGCATCCACTATCCAGTGGGCCAACCTCTGTTTTGAGACAGCCTTCCCATTCCGCTGACCTCCAAAGCAGACAAGGAGCTGCTCAGAGTTTCTGAAACTCTGGGTGCGGTCCACATATATGCGTAACGCTCTTATGGGACACAGCAACACCAAGGCTGGATCTGCCTCCTCCGGGGTCAGCGCTTGCAGGTTCACCACCTGATCTCGGAAGGGAGTGGTGAGAACCTTGGGCATGTATCCAGGCCGGGGTCTCAGGACAATGTGAGAGTAGACCGGCCCGAACACACGGCACTCTTCACTTACCGAAAACGCTTGGAGGTCCCCGACCCACTTGATGGAAGTAAGCGCGATCAGGAGCGCTGTATCATGCGGCTCAAAGGGACCCCTCTGAAGTCCAGCCGGACAATAGAGAGATCCCGGGAGGGTCTCAGGGGTGTCCTAGGAGGATTCAACCTTCTGGCACCCCTCAGGAACCTAACGATCAAGTCATGCTTTCGGGGTCCTGTCCAGGACCCCGAAGCTGCCTGCCCGTTGCACGTAGCGCCCCAGCCCGTATTGGAGGCATCTGTCGTGACAACAACATGCCTGGACACTTGTTCTAAGGGCACCCGGCCCGTAGAAAAGCAAGGTCCGACCAGGGGCTGAATAGGCGGCGACACATCGGTGTGATGGTGACACGATGTGTACCGTGGCGGCATGCCCATCTCGGGACTCGGGAGTGTAACCAGTGCTGAAGTGGTCTCATATGAAGCAATCCGAGCGGCGTGACTGCGGATGCCATATGCCCCAGGAGCCTCTGAAAATGCTGACTGGGCACGTTCGTTGGTGAGACGTGCCATCATACTCACCGAGTCTAACTCCATACCGAGATAAGAGATTAGGACCGGCTCGATTGCATCCATCGCCAACAGGACAGCAATCTTCTCACGCAAGACAGAGGCGTCTCGGACTGCCACCGAAATCTCGAGAATGCCATAGAACTTGGGAGGTCGCCTGGCGAACTGAATCGCGTAGCCGAGTCGAACCATCCGAATGAGCCAGCAGGACGGGTTGGGCAACGCAAGCCAGGCTCCCAAACTCCGTACGAGTGGCACCAAAGGGACAGTCGACGTCCCCACTGCGACGAGCAGGCTGAGACACGGCCCGCGACGGAACCGTGACAGCTGGAGGATCACGTTGGGGCAAGATGTGCTGTATGGCCTCAGTCTGCTTGTTGTACTGCTGAGAACTGCTGGGCACAGCCCTCGACAGCGTCGCCGCACAGGCCAGCCAGGGAGGACCCCAAGCTGCCTGCCCGTTGCACGTAGCGCCCCAGCCCGTATTGGAGGCATCTGTCGTGACAACAACATGCCTGGACACTTGTTCTAAGGGCACCCGGCCCGTAGAAAAGCAAGGTCCGACCAGGGGCTGAATAGGCGGCGACACATCGGTGTGATGGTGACACGATGTGTACCATGGCGCCATGCCCATTCGTCGTGACTTCCGTCGCCCAGAGGGCGAAGTCAGTCACCGTACGCAGGTCCTGCATCAACCTCGGGCCGGTACTACCCTCGTGCATTTGTTAAGGCCTTGGCTTGGTGAGCTTGCAGGATTGCCATGGCATGCAGGACAGAGGCAGCTTGGCCCGCAGGACTGTAAGCTTTGGCAGCGAGAGCCGCCGACAGCTTATAGGCTTTGGATACACCGAATGACATGCTGGGACCGCCATAAGACATCCCAGCAGAATCACCCAGCAGCCGCACAGGACAAGCGCTGCGGAAGGGGTGAGAGGTCCGTGGGGCGTGGCCCGGCGGAGAAGCTCTCACTGTCACCCTCAAATCTCCCAGAGCACTAGCCGGCGGTCCTCTGTTCGTGGCAGAGAAACCGGGACGGGTAGTGACAGAGGGGTCTGCTCCTTTCCCTTTAAGAACGGAGAGATGCGATCGCAACGTTGCCATGGTCATGCACTCGCAGTGCGGGCATGAACCATCCACG
>NW_015647981.1:116630-124501 GCF_001515625.1 Sinocyclocheilus rhinocerous
GTCTGACTCCAGAGGAGGAGATGGCGGGCAAGTTGAGACATGCGACGTGATCATAGAACGCCCTGTCTGTTGATATACGAAACAGCCGCAGTGTTGTCCGTGTGGACCAACATGTGCTTGTCCAGCAGCAGCGGCCGGAACTGCCGCAAGGCTAGATGCACTGCCAACAACTCCAGACAGTTAATGTGCCAAATCAGTCGAGGTCCTGTCCAGGACCCCGAGGCTGCCTGCCCATTGCATGTAGTGCCCCAGCCCGTATTGGAGGCATCTGTCGTGACAACGACATGCCGGGACACTTGTTCTAAGGGCACCCCGGCCAGTAGAAAAGCAAGGTCCATCCAAGGGCTGAATAGGCAGCAGCACATCGGTGTGATGGTGACACGATGCGTACCGTGGCGCCATGCCCATCTCGGGACTCGGGAGTGTAACCAGTGCTGAAGTGGTCTCATATGAAGCAATCCGAGCGGCATGACTGCGGCTGCGGATGCCATATGCCCCAGGAGCCTCTGAAAATGTTTCAGTGGTACCACTGTTCTGCCTCTGAAGGAACTCAGGCAGTTCAGCACCGACTGGGCACGTTCGTTGGTGAGACGTGCCATCATACTCACCGAGTCTAACTCCATACCGAGATAAGAGATTCTCTGCACAGGGGAGAGCTTGCTCTTGTCTCGGTTGACCTGAAGCCCCAACTGACTGAGGTGCCGAAGCACAAAGTCCCTGTGATCGCACAACTCCTCTCACGACCTGGGGATCCTGATGCCCACTTCCCATAGTGGGGCAAGGGCGCCCTCCGCGACTTTCGTGAAGACGCGGGGGGACAGGGAGTCGAAGGGGAGGACCTTGTACTGCCATGTCCGACCCTCGAACGCAAACCGTAGGAACGGTCTTGTGACGAGGTGCCCAGACATGGAAGACAACGCTCGTGGCCGTTGTCAGAGGACAGGACACGACCGCATCCAGAAGGACATGGACGAAACGGCGTCTTTAAAAAGACGCGAATCGTCCGTGATTTGCTCTTTTAGGAAATCTGCTCTTTTAGTTGAAGCGCCCAGGGGAATCGCTGAACGGGACAACGCTGTTTGCACCGTATCGCCAACCAGAACAGCTTCCCGACACACAGCAGATGAATGGCTTTGTAGAGTATAACAGCTTTTCATACAACCACTCGGCTCCGAAGCAAAAAATCTGAAGAGTGGATGCACCTGTCGCCTATTTATACCCGTATCAATGGGGAGTGGCTCAGGTATGCAAAATCCACTAGCCAATTTTCATTGGCGTTTTCTCTTAAACTCAGAGATGATTGGCCTCCCAAGTGAGACCCCATATGTTGTTCGACATAACTCAGATAGGGAACTGTATTAAAATCAGCTGAATATTTTATTTTAGCTTATTTTATTTTATTTTATTTTAGAAATATGTTAACACCAAACTGTATTAAAATCAGCTGAATGTTGAGTCACCTGCTATGTGTAAGGCACAGAATTGAATTCACAAAGAGGTTTCGGGAAAAGAGAATCTAAGTCACTGTAAGAAGAAAAGACAAATTAAAGGCAAATGATTCATTAGTAAAATATTCAATTAGAGGCACGAGATACACAGCAGCATGCAAGCCGTGAGTGGTTTTGTTTTGAGGGAGACTCTGAGCCCTTCAACAACAAAATGCCGAAACGCCTGTTTAAATTTAAAAAATAAACTCAAACAAGCTGTGCACAATCATCAAATCGAGAAAGAACATGGAAAATGGCAAAAGATACGACCATCAGCCCGAATCCCCACGTCCTACCATATTCACTCATTTCTATTAAAGCACACGGTTTAGCTATAAAAACCACTTCAGATCCAAACGCACACCAAAGCTACTCTCCAAAAACAACAACAACAACGTCCATGCAAGCTAATCACCATCGTGTTTGAGTCTAGTGGTATCGCTTATGAATTCTGACTTTGCTGGGCTCGTTCACTTCTTAGGTTACGTTAACCAAACGCGAGCCTGTCAGATCAGAGAGAGCGTGAAGACGCGGGGGGACAGGGAGTCGAAGGGGAGGACCTTGTACTGCCATGTCCGACCCTCGAACGCAAACCGTAGGAACGGTCTTGTGACGAGGAAGTATCAAGACATGAAAGAAAGCGTCCTTCAGGTCGATCGCTGCAAACCAATCCTGGGATTAAACGCATTTGATAATACGTTTCTGCGTCAGCATCTTGACCGGGAGCTTGTGAAGGGCCCGATTCAAGACTCGCAGATCCAAGATAGGTCGAAGGCCACCGCTTTTCTTGGGTAGGATGAAGTAAGGGCTGAAAAACCCCTTCCTCATCTTGGCTGGAGGACCGGCTCGATTGCATCCATCGCCAACAGGACAGCAATCTTCTCACGCAAGACAGAGGCGTCTCGGACTGCCACCGAAATCTCGAGAATGCCATAGAACTTGGGAGGTCGCCTGGCGAACTGAATCTGTTCGACATAACTCAGATAGGGAACTGTATTAAAATCAGCTGAATATTTTATTTTAGCTTATTTTATTTTATTTTATTTTAGAAATATGTTAACACCAAACTGTATTAAAATCAGCTGAATGTTGAGTCACCTGCTATGTGTAAGGCACAGAATTGAATTCACAAAGAGGTTTCGGGAAAAGAGAATCTAAGTCACTGTAAGAAGAAAAGACAAATTAAAGGCAAATGATTCATTAGTAAAATATTCAATTAGAGGCACGAGATACACAGCAGCATGCAAGCCGTGAGTGGTTTTGTTTTGAGGGAGACTCTGAGCCCTTCAACAACAAAATGCCGAAACGCCTGTTTAAATTTAAAAAATAAACTCAAACAAGCTGTGCACAATCATCAAATCGAGAAAGAACATGGAAAATGGCAAAAGATACGACCATCAGCCCGAATCCCCACGTCCTACCATATTCACTCATTTCTATTAAAGCACACGGTTTAGCTATAAAAACCACTTCAGATCCAAACGCACACCAAAGCTACTCTCCAAAAACAACAACAACAACGTCCATGCAAGCTAATCACCATCGTGTTTGAGTCTAGTGGTATCGCTTATGAATTCTGACTTTGCTGGGCTCGTTCACTTCTTAGGTTACGTTAACCAAACGCGAGCCTGTCAGATCAGAGAGAGACAGTAACATGGAGTCACGGCTGGGAAGAGGAAGAGACAGACGTAGACTTTTCAGGAGTGGCAAATAAAACGCACACAGCATCCACACAGGTAAAATGCAGACGCACACACCTCATAACCTGGCGGAAAGGGGGAGGATACAGTAATGGGGAATGATCATCCTCACTATCTCTACGACACAAAGAGAACAGCATTATGTGACACAGGAATCCATCCACAATGCACAGAAATCAACACAGAGTATTGCATAGGGGTGGGAATCTTTAGGCACTTCACGATCCGAATCCGAATCCGATTCTGGGAGTCACGATCCGATTCCAAAACGATTCTTGATCTACATTTTTTCCTAATTAATTCTTCTGCTGTGCAAATACATCTTTACAACTTTACATTTTAACCAAAATTGCAGTTTCTATGCTTTTTGTTTATAGTTGGAATCTCTGTATGAAAGTACTGCCAACTTAAAAATTAATCTTCACTGATTTCACGATTCAATTACGATTATCATTATCAACTCAATATCACGATGCGTCACATTCTCAGTTCTCAATATTACTGCACATGGCTGCATTTTCATATAAATTTTATATCAAATTTAATTTGTGCAAAATGTACTTTATTTTTTATTATATAAGCAGACTACTTTTTAAAACAATTACTTATTTAAAATAAGTGTTCTTTAAGTATCCGAAAGTTACAGACAATAGGCTAGTTATGGGGTTTTCTTTTTTCCTCAGCATTATTGCCATTTGATTATTATTGATGAGATCATAGACAGTGGCAGCTTTAACAGGCTGCATTTACACTAATGCACAGATCTATTTCGATATATCAGATGTTCTGTCCTGCTCTGAAAACATACCTGACTGTATTTACATCAATTTCATATAAAAGTATCCGGAGATGCAAGTGCATTTAACTGCAGCGAGCTTCAGGACAAACACAAAACGCACGTGAAAGTCTGTCAGTGTGCGTGTTTCATGCATCTAAAAGTACTGCATTCCAAACGGCAGAAATGAATGCATATCTAAAGTGAAACACTGAAATAACGGTGGGTGGATGCACACACTGTCAAGCAATGCGCACGTGTCTCACAGCGCATATTCTGTGCAATGAAGCCCGCCGCGTCTCTAGCGCGCACACGTGACATTTGCGGGGGGAAAAAACCAAGCTCAGAATCGATGAAGAGAGAATCGCGATGCATCGGAGAATCGATTTTTTCTCCCACCCCTAGCAACAGGTAAGAATATGATACTGTTGATCATCACTAATTTATCTTTAAAGGTGAAGCGTGTCATTTTCAAAGTTTTTGGCGCCAAAAATAACGGCATTTTCAGAATCTGGAAAAGATTCGAGCGAATCCGTGACGCTTTGAAAGCGATCACTGGGAATCAACCTATGAATTAATGAAATCTAATGACTCTAATGTGATACAAGGATGTTTAAAAATTACACACTACACCTTTAAAGCAAGGCAATGGCAAAAGACTATTAGTCTAAGATAAGATCTTTTTCTATATCATATTTTTACATAAGAGAATTTTGATAAATGAGAGAAGTCTTAAAAGATTATTTTACCCCAAAATGTAAATTTGTCTGATAATACACATCCAAGATATAGACGAGTTTGTTTCTTCATCAGATTTGGAGAAATGTAGCATTGCATCACTTGTTCACCAGTGGATCCTCTGCAGTGAATGGGTGCCGTCAGAATATCTTTATATTTATATATTTAACAATATATATATTTAAATTGTCTACATATTGCAAGATTTTCATTCAGTGAACTCTGGAGTGATGATGCTCTTAGCCCAGTATAAATAAATTAAATACAAGATGATTATAGCATACATTTACTATAAAAGTGTAGATTCACTTTTAACGTCTTGTGAAGAGAAACACTGTGTGAAAAAAAGAAAGAAAAGCTTTCGTCTTCACAAGCCATTAACTGATGGACTGGAGTGCTGTGGATTACTTGTGGATTATTGTGATGTTTTTATCAGCTGTTTGGACTCTCATTCTGACGGCACCCATTCACTACAGAGCAAGTGATGCAATGCTACATTTCTCCAAATCTGATGAACAAACAAACTCATCCTATATTCGGATGGCCTGAGGGTGAGCACATTTTCAGCAAACTTTCAATTTTGGGTGAATATTTCTTTAAAACTAATGAAAGTACAAAAGCAATATACAGTCATCAATAGTCTTGTTACACTTACCCATAAGGCCGTTGGATAAAGGTAGGGTGTATTTGAGGCACACCAAATGAAAACCCTGTGAAAAAACGCAACCTTGATGCATTTATTTATTTTTATATTTTAACAATACAAGAAAAACGCATATAATGACCAAAATTACAACGTTTTTGAATAGTAAGATTTTTTATGTTTTTTAAAGAAGTCTCTTCTGCTCACCAAGCCTGCATTTATTTGATCCAAAGTACAGCAAAAGCAGTAATATTGTGAAATATTTTTACTATTTAAAATAACTGCTTTCTATTTGAATATCTGTTAAACTGTAATGTATTTCTGTGATCAAAGCTGTATTTTCAGCATCATTACTCCAGTCTTCAGTGTCACATGATCTTCAGAAATCATAATAATATGCTGATTTGCTGCTCAAAAAACATTTATTATTATTATTATGTTGAAAACAGCGGAGTTTTGTGCTCCAGGGTCACAGATAATCCTGCTGTTCCACAGTTACGCTGCATTAGTGTTGTTACTGTGTGAAATCTCAGATTGCACCTGAAGGCTTCGGCTCATTTAGGAGCCAGCGAGGGATGCTCTCTGTCATGCAGCTCGTCTGTATTGCATGTATTTGGGTCTGCGGCGAGCGACGGATCCTCTTACCCGGCTGCATGATCCGTGGTTTGGCCCCGAGGTACGCCAGGTTGACGTTGGCTTTCCTGCCGTCTATGATGGGGTTTGGGTCCTTACAGGCTCTTTCTGCCGCAGCTCGATCGGACATCGTCACCTACACATACATGAGACCAGGAGCACAAACACTAATTCAGTGTTTTCAGTGATGCTGCATGTGAACGTGACTGCAAGTAAACTGACAGACAACAATCAGGGTTATCATAGTTAACTAAAACCATAAAAAAAAACATTTTCATTACTTGAAATAAAATAAAATATTTACATTTTTTTATTTCAGCTAGTTGACAGCAACATTTATCATTTGAATGTAGTTTAACTTGATATATATATACTACAAAAACACGACAAAATCACTAAAAATTTTACTAAAATTACAATGAAAATGGAAAATATAAAAATAAAAATGATTAATATTATTAATAAAAACTGTAATAGTATCTCAATGATACTAAAATAACACTGATAACGATAGACAGACAAACAATAATGATCAGGGTTATTATAGCTAACTAAAACTAAAACCATAATTTAAAAAACGTTTTGTTACTTGAAATGTACTTTTAAATTTTACTTGAAACATTAACTGAAATAAAATAAAAAACAATGACTAATATATGCATGTATGTATATATATTATATATATATATATATATATATATGTACTACAAAAAATTACTAAATCAGAGGAAAATCATTAAAACTCTCACTAAAATTAAAATATAAATGGAAAATATAAAAATAAAAACTCACACACACACACTAATATAGATACTTATAATAAATAAATAAATAAAGTAAATTAGATATATATAATTTATTTATTTATATGTATAAAATAAAAAAAATTAAAAAATTAAAACATAAATGGAAAATATAAAAATAAAAACTGATTCAAAATAATAAAAACTATAACAGTATCTCTGATCGATGAGTATCTTTACAAAAATAACACTGATAACGACAGACAGACACAGATAGATAGATAGATAAATAGATAGATAGCTTACAAATCCATAGCCTCTGGATTTCCCCGTTTGTCTGTCAGTAATGACAACAGCTTCCTCGATTTCTCCAAACACCTCAAAGTATTTCGCGAGGCTGGAGTCGGTGGTGTGATACGGAAGACCTCCGACGAAGATCTTGGTGTATGTGGTGTCCTTCTGAGAGCTGTGCATCCTCACGACGACTCAAACAGGGTCAAAGTTTCACCACGACTGCTTAAATCAAGAACAGCTCGTATTCCTGGAAGGCAGCAGTAACAGAGAGCGGATGATTTGATATGAGGTAGAAAGGACCGCAGCAAACGAGCGCGTCTGTCAGGCGACAAAACTCAACATGCCATATGGTTTTGGAAGCTCTCACTCACACGCGGACACAGGCCACGCCCACAGACATCCACGCCCCGCCCACTGTCCGGTTATACAGTCTATGGTCTAACCACGCCCACATTTAGAATCTCTACCTTCCCTCAATGGTTGACCTTATTGCTTACTCACTCTCACGTGACTAATGATTAATTTTATCCGTTTAAATGTCAGAATATTTTTGGTGCCTGTTGCCGGTTCATACATATATATACACTACCCCTCAAAAGTTTGGGATCAGTAAGACTTTTAATGTTTTTCAAAGAAGTCTCTTCTGCTCATCAAGGCTGCATTTATTTGATCAAAAATACAGAAAAAAACGGTAATCTTGCAAAATGTTATTACAATATAAAATAATGGTTTCTATTTTAATATACTTTAAAATATAATTTATTTCTGTGATGCAAAGCTGAATTTCCATCATCATTACTCCAGTATAAAGTGTCACATGACCTTTCAGAAATCATGCTAATATGCTGATTTATTATC
>NW_015647981.1:131634-137662 GCF_001515625.1 Sinocyclocheilus rhinocerous
ACAGCGGAGCTGAATGAGATGCAGATTCACTCTCTGCCAGCAGGTGGCGCTTAAAGCGTTTCCTTGGTTTCCGCTGTAAACAAAGCAGCATGGCACTTATGAACTTTAATATGCTTTATACAGAGGCAAGATGAAAAGAAAAAATACCATCTAAACTTTTCTAAAGACAGTAAGTTCCCCTCAGACATGGATTCTTATAAACTCCTAACGCTAATTGAATCGCGATTTATTTAGCATCTCAACCGATTTGAATCGTCACATATTTGAACCGATTTTCAACCGGCTTGCGGTTAATCGTTACATCCCTATTTCTGAAGATCATGTGACACTGAAGACTGGAGTAATGATGCTGAAAATTCAGCTTTGATCACAGAAATACATTACATTTTAAAATATATTCAAACAGAAAGCAGTTATTTTAAATAGTAAAAATATTTCACAATATTACTGCTTTTGCTGAATTTTGGATCAATTAAATCCAGGCTTGGTGAGCAGAAGAGAATTCTTTAAAAAAACATTAAAAATCTTACTGTTCAAAAACTTTTGACTGGTAGTGTATGTCAGAATACACAGTACCACGTAAAAGAGCAGGCATAAAGTACCACGGATGACCTACGGCTTCCGGCGCAATTCTGACGTGTGCGTATGATGGATACTTTACAATCTCATGAGGCTACGGGAGAGGATTTATGAATGGCAGTGACACAACATGTGATTTCAGACACAGCCCTAGTGACCCAGTAACTCAACATGATAATGTAGGTCAAAGGTCAGACTCAGGGTTGACAACCTACTTCTGGGGAAGATATGAAATCAGCCAATCAATCAAACATAAGAGTCAGTACAGCACACTCTTGTCAAAATGCACATGTTGCAGTCACTTCCTTCAAATTATTATTCATTTATTAAGACAATTTGCTTTAAAAAATGTTGCACTGAATTTGTCTAAATCTGAGTACTAATGAACGGAATTCAGGGCGTGCAGTTTTTGTAGTGAAACTACACTGTGGTTGAAGATTATATCAGTGAAAAAAAATCCCAAGATAATCAATGAATAATTGTATCCTTGAGCATTTAGTCTTTAAATGTAAAAAATTTCTGCAACAAATGCAAATAAACTTTGTTTATGCTTTAGTACAATTATTATATCATCTATACCATGATAAGTCAGTAGTTCACCCAAAGTTTTATGAGCAAGCCTCTCAAATCAAATGAAAAACAACCAATAATATGTCATACAAAGGAAGAAAACACACACAAAAGCATTTGTAAACGTTCTGTATTCTACAACATCGTTGTACCAACATCTGCAGAGATACAATATAAATACAATTCTGTACATTTTATAATATTGTAAATACTATGTTCATACATTTTATGTACAGCTCCTTGTCAAGGAGAGCAGCTTTGTTTTCTTTTAAGTAAGGTCTTGAGTTTTCATTTTACCGTCTCCATTGACAGCAATAGTATTCACTTCTTATGAGATCCACAGTTCTTCAGGTAAAACAGAGCAATAATAACAGCACCGGTCATGGCACTAAACATACTAGCATTATTCAGGCTATGTCCCATTCCCCGATATTGCCCATCTCCCATTTATACCTATAAAAACAATATTGGCTTTAGTATCACAAACTAATAAAAATCCTACTCAACAGTCAAACACACATGGATTTAAATGCTCGAAAGCTTCTTTATTAGGTGGGTGAACCTAGAAGTCGACTATCTAAAAAGACCCCATTCATGAACAGGGCTTGTGTCAGTACTTTAGGGCATTTCTGGTCTATAGCCGATACAAAGTAGACCAGGATATCTGCGTTTGGCAAAAATGCTCCCTACCGGCAAGGGTCTGATAAAGAAAACAAGGTGCTCTCCACATCAGGGGTGACCTCACTTCCGTCAACCTCCTGAGAAGCGTCAAATCAGTATCTGAGAATGCGTAAAAGTCTGCATTACGTAACTTAATGTGCATCCAGGATAAGTTACTCCAGTGCAAGCGTTCAGACAGCTCTGTTAACAGAAATATCGGCAGTCCTTCAACAGTTACAGTACTCAACAAGCCAGTAACGCAACAGAGTACGAGCAACTGGCTTGCCGTCCAATCAAAATACTATTAAATCTAAAACAAAATTGACCACAATTTTGAAGTTCTGATGGGCATGTGACCTTCCAACCAGAAATATGGCACTTAGCATATTAGCATAAATCGGTCGAACACATATTAAAGTACACAAGCATAAAACACGTCGCCAAAGTAATCTACATAAGAAGTTTGAACAGCAGATTTGAAAGGCTATGTCTTTGGTAATACCTGATATAATCACGCAAACAAAATGGTCATAAACAGTAGTACATTCTTACCTTGAACAGACATCCAAATCTCAAACTCACTTAAAGTATAGTAGAGTTAGGCATCATTCGATTAATACATTTAGTCATATAAGAAGTGGTAACCAATTAACCAAGATGGATGTAAGTATTACAGCTATACATGATATATAAAACGTGTTTGTGCAACTGTGCAACTCTCGACATTCAAAGACGATACTGAAATAGGCCTATAACTTCAACACAAGACACACAGGTTGGGTTTATTGCCATGGAATCAGAGGAACCAACAAATCTCTAACGTGATGAACAAATCAGAAGGATGGATTCTGTTAGCACTTGGTTTGTCCAGGCAGTCCCTGGTGCTGGTGCCGAAGAGATCGTCTACAAACTATTGGGTAAATGTCCTGCTCCTACTGAAGCACAGGTTGAGGTTCGGTGTCTATGGACGGAGGTCCTCGAGTCAAACAGGATGGCTTCACGAAGACGCCATGACCTGTGGCACACCGGAAGTACACCCTTCCCTGGACTGTACCATTGTGCTTGCCTATGGAAGGACGAGAAAGGTCTAAGGTTACAAGGAGTTGAGATGGGATTCAGCGTCAAAGAGCAAGACAGGGAAAAGCTCACTTACCTACAGCAAGGTCCAGCTCTACTCCAACCCAGATGCCTTTGGCAAACTCTACCCCTCCAACATAATGCACCGTCCCACTCCTTTTGCCCACCCAAACTTGCTCACCGGGGGCCATCCAGTCCGGCAACTGAGCAACTGGTCCGTTCTCGTCCTCGCTAGAGTCCACCGAAGGTTCTACATCCGCAAAGGACTCGAGTCCTTGACTTTTTTCCAGCTGTGGGTTGGCGTATGGTGCTGGGACACTGGGAGACTCTTTCCCATTGTGGAGATGGCACTGGGGCAGGGGATCCATGCCTTGGGGAATCGATTCCGCCTTCCATCCAATGTTACCAAGGTCTTCTCCTATGCCATCATCTGCACCCTTAAAGTTTGGGGGAATCGATTCCACCTTCCATCCAATGTTACAAAGGTTCTCTTCTCCTATGCCATCATCTGCACCCTTAAAGTTTGGGGGAATCGATTCCACCTTCCATCCAATGTTACAAAGGTTCTCTTCTCCTATGCCATCATCTGCACCCTTAAAGTTTGGGGGAATCGATTCCGCCTTCCATCTGATGTTACCAAGGTTGTCTTCTCCTATGCTATCATCTACACCCTTAAATTTTGGGGGAATCGATTCCGCCTTCCATCCAATGTTACCAAGGTTGTCTTCTTCTACGCTATCATCTACACCCTTAAAGTTTGGGGGAATCGATTCCGCCTTCCATCTGATGTTACCAAGGTCTTCTTTTCCTACACCATCATCTGCACCCTTAAAGTCCGTGAATTCTTGACTGACGCTCAGGATACATTTGCGGGGAAGCTGAGGGGAACAGTCCCGGTCAGTGCAGTGACGGGAACAGGGCTGAGTGGGAATGGTCTGGGCCGGACAGGATCCCAAGGCACTTCTGGAAGGATGCAACCCTCTTCCGTGCAGTGCTTCCTGAGGGTCTGCAGGTTCTCTGCTGTTGAGCTGGTCGCAACTATCGCTACCGCTGAGGAGCACGTCGGACAGCGTGGCGTCCGAGGCACTATGGGAGAAGTAGCCGCTCGTGCATGAGCTGGCCGTGGGACTACGGGACACTTCTTTTTCCACAGTCCGTGTCCCTGTTAACTCTCCGATCCCCAGCGCCATCTCTCCCTGCACACATATGGCCCCATCTTGGGTCTCAAGGCTGGCATTGTACACCTCAAAGTTGGCAAAATCCTCTGGGATGTAAGGCTTGAAGTTTTGGAGTTCCAGAGACCCGAGGCCTGGATCGTTGGAATGGGTGAAGGCTGAATCCATGTCAGGATCCTCCTCCTCTGAATCCTGATAAATCATCGATGACCAAACAGGAAACAAACAGCAAATCAGTGATCAGGAGGGACTCTATTGCCCCCTTGTAAAGAAATCCTGAAGCACATCTGCTACTGTATTCAGTCTTTTTGTCTACAACAGGGGATCGATACTGGATACATCCAGTGTTGAATCATTTCAGTCATCTACACTGGAAGCATCGAAGCAATATGTAATCTAAGAATTTAGATTTTAAAATATTTTATACACACACACACACCGATGAGCCATTACATTACGACCACCCCCAGCCTAGAGCAATGACCACAACTGGCAACCGAATGGTGCCACAGATGCAGTTCACAGAGCAGTATATATACCACCCGAGTACTGGCTTTCGGTCAGTACAGTGTTCGGTGTCAGAATGAGAAAAGCTGCCAATTTATTGGTGTTTGATAACAAACAAATTGTGATGGCACAGCGCCTCAGAACTTCGATATGGAAAAACGACGCACTTGTAGTGCGTCATCGCTTCAGCCTTCTGCGTATGGGCCTGTGTAGCCGACCACCTGGCCTGGTCCCCATGCTAACTGCACGCCATCGCCAACAAAGCATGAAATGGACCATCGAGATTGGACCATGGATAATTGGAAGAAAGTGGCTTGGTCTGATGAATCAAGATTCCTGGTGCATCACGGTGACGGCCGATCGCAGACTCACCGATTATCAACAGGGGCTATGGCACCTGGATGCGCTGTTGGGTGAACACAGGCCGGTTATGCTGTGGGTCATGTTTTCTTGGGACACTTTAGGCCCCTTTACCAGCAGGATAATGCGCCATGCCACACTGCCAGAATCGTCAAGGAGTATGAGGAACATGATGGTGAATTTCTGTTAATGCCTTGGCTCCAAATTCACTTGACATGAACCCAATCAAAAAGCGGGTTCGTGCTACATCACCACCACCACCCCACAATGTACGGGAACTGGACATGCTGTTGACATTATGGTACCAGATACCCGAGACCTATGGCCACCTCATCGAATCATTGCCTTGCTGCATTGCTGCTGTTTTGTGGGCTAAAGGAGGTCCTACAGATTATTAGATAGGTGGTCATAATGTAATGGCTCATCGGTGTGTGTGTGTGTGTGTAAATATACAGTGGTGTGAAAAAGTGAGAATTATTTAAATAATTAAAAAAATTATATAAACATAAATGAATTTAAAGTTAGATAATATAATCAATGAATTCATAACAATCACTTAACACATATGATACATGTGTAAGTAAAATAATTTTATTTCAGAAATATAGGGAACATAAGTGGCTGGATTAGCTTTCCAGTGCAGACAACTCTACTGAATATAAAAGTAGTGATAATTAATTTGCTTTGTAACTAGCAGTGTGATATGTGAAGTGCTGCAGTAGTGAGTTAAACACAAGCTGAGGGATTCATGCAGTTACTTATCATTCACATGAGGGTGATGGGATACAATGAGATGCAAATGGTGCTGAGATGATGATGATGACGATGGGGCAGCATCATCAGTTTTAAAAGGGATGCAATGCATAAATGTAACCCTCCTGGACAATTGTTTGTACATGAATGTAATGAATTTGGTTCTGAGAAGAAATATTTTGAGTTATTTTCAAGCTAATATCAAGGAATTCAAGTGGGATGCTGTCAGTTCCCTTTCAGTCGGTCACTCTCGACGTCACGTCGGATGACCGACGAAATTGGGATCTCGCTTAGAGAGACCAATCTACTTCGAGTGTAAACTAAACGAGCCAATGCACATTGGCATG
>NW_015647981.1:138038-140288 GCF_001515625.1 Sinocyclocheilus rhinocerous
GTATTTTGTACTATGTTTTATTATTATTTATATATGTTTTATAATAGTATTATATATTCATATGTTTTACAAATTTAAAAATTATATATATATATATATATAAACATTATTAAAATTCCTTGTTCTTGAAAAACTAATTTGCAGTATCTTTTATTAATAGTAATGTTTAATGTTAAATATTTGTTTTAAATTAAATATATATATATATTTAAAATATATAAAACTTTATATAAACTATATTATATAAATTATAATAATTATTTAAAATACTATACTTTTAATTAAAATATGCTGAACAACTTCTCTGTAAATAATGATTAAGATATGAAAACTTTTTACTGTTATGCAATGTTTTAGATTTAAAATTAAATAAACATTTTAAAATTAAAAAGGTATCATATTTAAAAGAAACATACAACATAATGGACAGGTTAAAAATGATTTTCTGTGGTAATCGACAGTTTCAAGAGGGCCCTTCCTAGTAGTACTAACTAGTATGCGACATGCGTGTGTTGACTTACAGCAGCGTGCGGCCGCGTGTGAGTGAGATCAGTGCTCAGTCTGGGCTGTCTGTGATTGGCCGAGCTGCTGATGATGTCACTGGTGCCACGGCCCTCGCTCTGAGCCCTGGGTCTGGACCAGGGGCCGCCGGGGTCCGCAAACCAACGCATGCTCTGCAATCAGGGCACAACAGCACACTTCACACGAGCCATGCAGCACAGCCAACAGGTGAGCGCACATGCACACAGCCACAGATTCAGCACTTTTAAAGGAATAGTTAGCACAAAAACTCATGTTCATGTTGTTCTGACATTCCTCGTATTATTTTCTTCTTTCTTCACTGAACACAAAATTAGATGTTTTGTACAGCATCAGAGCTGCTCTTTTACATACAATGCTACAAAGTATACTTTTTAAATAATACTTTGAATTAGCTTTTGTTTTTACATTTTCTGTTTTCATTTTAATTTTAGCTTAATTTTTAGTTTCATTTTAGTAATATTTTTATGTGCTTTTATCATTTTTATTAGTTTTTAAAAAAATAAATATTTATATTTGTGTTTAATTTATTTTTAGTTCAGTTTTTTTTTTATTTCCAGGTAGTAATTTTAATTCTTCAAATTAAACTAAACGAAAATTAGAAACATTGCCTAGGTATCTAACTGAATAAGTTTTTCAGCTAATATTTATATATATATATATTTATTTATTTATTTATTTATTTATTTATTTTTTATGAATAATAGTTTTAGTTTTAATGAAGGATAATAATTGTTTAGTTTTATTTAAATATTCTTAACTTCTCTGTAAATAATAATGTAATTAAAATATGAAAACCCAAATGTATTTAAGGTGTTAGAAATATTTTATTATTTTTACATAATGGCTATATAACATTTTAGACTTTTTAAATCTAAATTTTAAATAAAATTTTAAATAAAGTGAATTAACATTTTTTTTAGGTGAACTATTCCTTTAAACTCATACTTCCGGTTAACAGGTTCAGCATCATGTAGAGGTCAGTCTGAATAAATCTGTGGCTGTATAAATGAACAGGCTTGAGGGACTGACGCATGCTGGGAACAGGGTCCAAAATTAACTAATATGGGGAGAATTTACAAGCAAAAAGAAAAGAAAAAAAATGCACAAATAATGAATATTCCTCAATGAAAATAATTTTTTGCTTTTTTTAAAATTGGAATAATATATTTTTGTTATATTTACATTTGGGTGGTTCATTTTTCTTTCGCAAATTGTTTTATATGTCTTTGATTTAAACTGAATTAATGTCACTAGTGAGATTCAGATGAGGATTCTTACAAAGCATCATCAGGATCAGTTTAGAGATCCTAATGAAATTACCAGCCAATTGATGATTTTCACTTGCATTTGGATCTTAATTTAGTGTTCATTTTGGACCCTGGCTGAAAGACAGCTTCTCTGTGGACTGAGAGACACTTAGAAACACTTTAAGACAGGGATCAGAGCCTGAATCATTGTCAGATCATAAAATATGTGAGAATATGGAGGGTGGAAACACAATATGAATGGTATATGAGACACATAATGGGAACGAAGCATTGAGTGTATGTGTGTGTGTGAGTGTGTGTGTGTGTGTGTGTGTGAGGGAGGGAGAGTCTCTGTGAGTGTCTCTGTGTGTGTGTGTGAGTGAGTGAGTGAGTGAGTGAGTGAGTGAGTGTGTGTGTGTGTGTGTGAGGGAGGGTCTCTGTGAGTGTCTCTGAGTGAGTG
>NW_015647981.1:144268-154134 GCF_001515625.1 Sinocyclocheilus rhinocerous
ATATATTTTTTTAATATATATTATATTATATATATATATATTATAAATATATATATTTTATATATATATATAGTTTTAGTACTATTTACTACTAACAATAACTTTTTTTTAAATTATTACAAATTATTGCATTTTTTTATTTAGAAGTGTTGAATTTTTTGACAACAACAACAACATTATTATTATTATTTTAATTCAATTGTTTAGTTATAATCTTTAATATTGTTTTAACTACAGTAATGTTCTTTTTTTTTTTTTAATTGGACTCTCTGGTACCGATCCTGAGGAGAACGTTTGCATGCAATGATGCATAAAGATGTTTAAAGGTGCTATAAACAAAAACTGAAAAGGTCTGTATTTATTCATATATAAATATCTATTTTTAATTATAAATATTTATTTTTATTTTAAGTGTTGAAAAGTTACATGTACCATTTACTACTAATATATATATATATATTTTTTTAATATAATTTATTTTTTACTTATTAATTTTATGCATTATTGTTTATCTGAAAAAAAATGAATTGCAAAAATTGACATAAAAAAACGTGTATCTTGCAATGAGTTTATAGCAGAAGCAAGTTTATATTTTTGTATATTCCATTTTAATTTAACTTTAGTTAAAGTTTTAGTAATTGTATTGTGTGTTTTTGTCTTTTCCATTGTTTATTTTTTATAGTTAGTTATATAGATTGTACATAGTTGTTATTCATTTTACTTAAGTTTTATTTATTTTAGTACATCAAGTTAAACTAAATTAAAATTTAGAAATTTTGCTTTAGCAACTAGCTAAAATAATCTTATTCATTATTAAACAAAAACAATATATCGTTTGTGAAGTTTCGACTAAGTCGCATTAGCGTCAAAAGATTTGAGCTTCTGATCAGAAAGGTAAGTTCACCATCATACATTAATTTACCCTGATTCTCTTTGTTTTTGACAGGCGTGTCTTTTGCGAGAGGACTGTTGAGTGAAGCTTCATGTACGTTGGATTCTGTGACATCCATTGGACCGTCACAGTGAGTCTGTGGAAATAAAGTCAACGCTCAGACAAAGACATTCACAACAAACACACCGTCTGTAGTAAGTGTTCACTAACCTTTACGTCCTCACATCCGGTCCCGTCCGGTTTACAACAAGAGCTCTAAACAAATATATATTACTGTTCTGTTACACAATGGACAGTCTTTTGTTTCTATACACAGTATAGTAGATCTGGTCTTACGTGCTGGACGTTGGGCGTGCTGAGACTGCGCCGTATGTGTCTGCCTTTAGCGGAGAGAGCTTCCTTCACCGTCACGGCCTGAATGAACCCACAAATACACACTAAACTCTAGAGATCAACCGATAATCGGTTTGACTGATATTGTTTCCTGATATCTAAGCATTTTTTCTTAATCGGATATTGGTTTTGTAATATTGGATCCACCGATAAATGCCGCCCTCTTGTGGTCGTTTTGAGATTTAAGGAAAATATTTCAGATAAAGTAATCGTTATCGGTTAGAAAAAATAATATCAATATTGGTCAATCTCTACTAAACACTCCAGCAGAAACAGCAGATACAACAAAACAATAAATAAATATTGGTTCTACATATCGGTTATCGGCACATAAACATGCAAATAACTTGTATCGGAAAAAAAAAAAAAAAATCAATATCGGTAGACCTCTACTAAACTCTCCAGCAGAAAAAAGTGAAACAATAATTAAATATTGGTTCTGCATATCGGTTATAGGCTCATAAACATGCAAATAATCTGTATCAGTATCGGTTATAAAAAACAACAACAACTATATCAGTCGATCTCTACTAAACACTCCAGCAGAAACAGCAGATAGAAGTAAAACAATAAATTAGTATTGGTTTTACATATCGGTTATCGGCACATAAACATGCAAATAATTTGTATCGGTTATAAAAAAAAAAATCAATATCAGTAGACCTCTACTAAACTCTCCAGCAGAAACAGCAGATAAAAGTGAAACAATAATTAAATATTGGTTCTGCATATCGGTTACAGGCCCATAAACATGCAAATAATCTATATCAGTCTCGGTTATAAAAAACAACAACAACTATATCAGTCGATCTCTACTAAACACTCTAGCAGAAACAGCAGATAGAAGTAAAACAATAAATTAGTATTGGTTTTACATATCGGTTATCGGCACATAAACATACAAATAATTTGTATCGGTTATAAAAAAATCAATATCGGTAGACCTCTACTAAACTCTCCAGCAGAAACAGCAGATAAAAGTGAAACAATAAATAAATATTGGTTCTGCATATTGGTTATTGGGCACAAAACATGCAAATAATCGATATCGGTATCATTACAAAAAATCAATATTGGTTGATCTCTACTAAACACTGCAGCAGTAACAGCAGATAGTGAGAGAAATCTGTCCTAAAGTGAAGCCGAACCTGCCGGAGTCTCTCCAGACACAGAATATTGTCCACCTCCAGCACTCCTCTGGTGTATTTCTCTATATATGTCACTCCATCGAGCGTCTCCTCACTCTCTCCTCGCGCCGCCATCAAGGCCAGAGTCTCGCGCTCCTCCGGCTCCTCAGACGCCTGTTCATGAAGACAGCATGTGTGTGATCAGTGCATTCAGACAGACAAACATGAAGAGGAAACAGTGTGAAGTTTGTACCTTTGGGATGTTGGACACGATCTCATACGTCACTCCACAGGAGTACAGAACGTTCTTCAAAGACATCCGTCTCTTCAGGCTCTGAGTAAAACTCTACCAGACATCAGTCATGAATTTACATTAATAACATGTACACGCCAATCATACATCTCATCACAGCTCAATAAACTTCAACAAAAACTCATAAATCAAAATGCCAAAACTGAAGAGGATGGTAAAATCTTCAGGTCACATTTCAAAATGAAAAAAAAAAAAATTGTATTTATATAGATATATCGGTTATATATATATATATATAAATATATAACAATCAAAAAGAATCTTGATTTTTGAGTTTTAATAAAGTCATTAAGATGAATTACGTTGCCTCCCTGTGTTTGCAGACCTGTTTGTTGTAGATGTTGACGGCGATCCTCTTGCGCAGCACCAGCTCCACAGACGCCGGGTGACTGAGTTGAACCGTGGCCTTCACGATCAGGTAGATCCGCTCGCTGGGCGCCGTGATCCGGTTCAGATGGATGGAGTCGTGGATGGACGAATCCCAGGAACACACAGCCGACACCTGAGAGCAAGAGAAATCATCACATATGAACGCTACGAGACATAATTCGTATTAATTTCATTAAATTTTATACATAATTTTTTGTCAATAAATAAATAAATAAATAAAATAAGAAGAGCAAGAAGATTTGTATAAAGCAAATTAAGCTTATTTTAGGTCCATTGCCATTTTTTTTCAATAAAACTTTATTTTGAAGACAATTTATCCTCCCAAAATCCCAAACGTTGATGAATGTAATGCATCCAGACATATTCTTTGAGGGTTTTTTTTTGTTGTTGTAATTTTCATTATTCTCACTGGTTAATTTTATTAGATTAGCATTACTATAATTTTTTTGTCCAAAAAAAACAACAACTATATAATATAACAATAATAAACAATGGTATATATGTAATATTATAAACAATACACTCATAACAATACACAATTATTTTAGTACCATCATGAATAATTTTTCAAAGTAGGGATGCATGATATTGGATTTTTCCGATATCCGATATGCCAATATTTTTCAACTCATTTTGGCCGATAGCCAATACCGATATATTTCTTTTTGTTTGGAAACAACACCAAGTCTCTCCTGTGCAGAGATTATAAACAAATTATTTTTAATTTTGGTTTGGTTTCAACAAAAACGTACTTGTTAGAATTAAATAAAAAATATTGAAGTTCTTTTATAAAGGGAGTACATTGAAAGCTTTGAAAATAACTATAAATCAACTATAAATCAATCGCTACTTTTTTCAGATGGATGCAGTGCTAAATTTATAATCCGTTTGAAAAAAAACATTACACATTAATGAATTAATCTGTATATGTAAATTTTTTTTAATTTACAAGTGTTATGTTTGTGATTTTTATTAATGTAAGCTATAGCTTCTGCCCTTTAAATCAAACCATACTCGTGATTTTATGACATCAATTACTGCTTTATTTAATCAGAAGCACAATCTTAATGATATTTGTGTATTTTGCTTTCATTTTATTACAAGTAGGCCAACAGCGACCCCTAGGTAAATAAAACGCCTTACTGAACGGCTGCTGCTGATTCTTTTGCACACCGGAAGTTATTAGTCTTATCGGCAACACATATCGGCATAATTTTTCATATCAGGCAGATGCCGATAATTGCATTTTAAGCCATCATCCTGACATCTTCCTTTTTTTTTTTGAAATTTTCATTATTCACATTGGGTAATTTACGTATGAGAAATCTTAACATATAAACCTTTCAAATCAGACCGACCATGAGCTCTGAGGTTATTAATATGATTCATGTAGAAGACACATGTCACTGTCATTCAACAGGCTTAATTCCTCTCACCTCGTCATTGCTGTGTCTGATTATGGGCAGGTAGAAGAACGGGCTGCCGTGCTCTTTGGGGAGGATTGAGTTAACACCGGCGGCGTGAGGACCGGTCAGCTGATCGTTCGCCGTCAGGTTATCAGCTGCAAAACACACATTACAGATAAAATAACAGTCACACGCAAACAAGCCTGAATGAGTGATCTGACAGGATCACGCAAACCAGAAAAACCTTCAGCCCTTGAACCCTGAAGATCAATATAGCTCACCATTCAGATCCAGGAACAGCACAGGAATATGAGCCTCCATTCCAGCAGGGGGAACCCTTGAGCAACAACAACACTGAAGTGAACACTTTTCCTCCAAAACTGTTCCAATAATAGGTTTTCATTACATGCTTGTCAGTTAAGTAACATATCTTTCAGAATCCAAGCCTGCTTCACTCACCATTATTGAAGGAAATATTCACATTTTTCATTGACTTTGAATAGTACTGCAAGATACTGTTTAATTCATGTTATTCGATGTCTTGTCATGTGCAGGTTGAAAATCACATTTAAGAACATCTGTTTACAATTTAATGGTGGAAAATGCTTAGAGTACTTTAAAAATACTTGTGTATTAATGAAATGAATTAGCAAATATTTACATTTAAATTTAAATTTTTTAAATTAGCTATATTATTTTTAACTTTTATTTTGTTTAAAATAAATATTTAATTTATACAAAAAAATATTATTATTACAGTAACATGAATCTAATGAGAGTGACAAGAATATCTGAATTTCTTAGCCTACTTTAGTTACTTAATAAATGTAGCAGAAAATATTGATTGTATTAATTTTGCATTTCCTTTAATTTAATGATTTACATTTTAAAATATATTACATAGTCATTTTTAATTTTTATCATTTTATTAAATTTTTACAAAAATAAATACCTATTACAGTAAAGTGAATCTAATGAGAATTTCTCAATTTCTTAGAGTACTTTAGTTAAATAAGTCTTAATACTTAAGTTAAATAAATGTAGCAGAAAATATAAATTTTATTAATATTGTATTTAATCTAATATGATTTACATTTTTAAATATTAGTGTTATAGTCTTGTATTTTTTTTACATTTTATTTTAATATTTAAAAAAAAATTTTTTTTTACAGTAAAGTGAATCTAATGAGAATGTAGCAGAAAATATTCATTTTATTAATACTGTATTTAATCTAATATGATTTAAAATTTAAAATACTGTATAATTTTTTCAACTTTTATTTTTTATTTTATTTTGTCTTAATTTATTATCATATGTTTTCACTTAAATGAATTTCCTTTAAATGGTTTAAAATGTTAAATATTACAGTGTTACAGTATTTTTACTTTTATTTTACTGTATTTTAGATTAATATTTTTATTTTTACAAAAAAATAAATTACTTTTACAGTAAAGAGAATCTAATGAGAATGTCCTGAATTTCTTAAGAGTACTTTAGTTAAATAATTCTTAATAATAATAATAACAATAACTTAAATCAAATAAATGTAGCACAAAATATTACTTTTATTAATATTGTATTTAATTTAATGATAAACATTGCATAATGCTATAGTATTTTTAACTTTTTTTTTTTCAATTTTATCTTAATTTATTATTATCATATGTTTTTACTCAAACAAATTAAAGTCAATGAACTTCATCATACCTTCTATTCCTTAAAGCTGCAGTCCGTAACTTTTTTGTGTTCAAAATTAACAAAATTTATATAATAAGCGAGTACACCATTGATCCATTTTCCAAACAGCTTGTCTTCTAAACCTGGTGAGGTTGAGCAGGACTGGTTTCCAGTGGTTCAGTTCTCACCAGTGCGCCGGGGCCCCTGGGATCCCGCTGCCGGGAGCCGGAACCAGCACGGCGTTCCTCTCCTCCGTCAGACCCACCCACTGCTCCACCAGCCTGGCCTCCCGCTCCACGTCCTCCTCGCACTTCTCTGGAAATCACAGCGCATTACATCACAGCAGCAGCTCCAGCAGCTCAGCACGATGAACACACGCTTCAAACTCCAACCTGGCTTGTTGATGATCCTCTTGATCTGCTCCTCCAGATACTCCCTGCGCTTGATGAGAGCGTCAGACCAGCGCTCCCGCACGCAGTTCAGATCCTCCTCCTGCAGAACAACATGCAGACATCAGATATGCTGCTGCTCGTTTAAGCGGCTCATTTGAGACAGAAAATACAACAAAAACTTTAAAGCGCGTGGAAAAGAATCTGAAGATCCCATCTGAAGTTCATCCCACTGATCAATCCACATACAGCTAAATATTGTCCTATCCTAACAAACCTAACAAACAATAATTCAATAAAGATGTACAAATCTCAATTTTGAAAAATTGACACTTATGACTGGTTTTGTGGTCCAGGGTAACATTTGTGCACATTTAGTTTGAATATCATGAAAAATATAGACCAATATAAACTATATATATATATATATATATATACAATATTATTATTTGTATTTTAGATAAATATTGATATATCATGAAAAATATACATTTAAAAAGTTTCATATATATTATTACATATTATTATCATTATACATATTACAAAAACATTGAAATAAAATACATATTACAAAATTATTTTATATTATTACATATTAAACATATTATTATACATATTAACAACTGAATAAGTTTCATATATATAATTATTAGTAGTAGAATTATTATATTAAAAATATTATTATACATATTACAAAAACATATTACATGTTACCAGTGTTGGGAGTAACGCATTACAAAAGTAATAATATTACAGTAGTATATTACTTTTTGCTGTAACGCAGTAATATAACGCATTACTAATCAAATTTGGGTAATATTATTACTCGTTACAATCTCAGTAACGTACATAAAATACATATTACAAAAACATTACATAAAATACATATAAAATTATTACACAACATTATTATTATTATACACATTACAAATGTAATAAAATAATATAATTTTAGAAAAATATAGAACATATAGAATAACACAGAATATATTAAAATATTTTAAATTATATAATAATATAGAACGTGTTAAAAATTAGTTTCATATGAAACTCTTTCATTTTTAACATGTTCTATAATTTTCAGCCTTTTAATGATATTCAATATATTTCACAATATTTGTTATTTAGCTTAAAAAGGACAATCATCTGTCTGAATTCTCACTAGTCACAAGAAAAGAAAGGATCACAAAACCAATCTAATGACATGATCGTTTGAAAAATAATGGAATAAATTAATTTAATTTAAAAAGTTGTGTTTAAAAAATAATATGCTATAAATTGTATGAAATTGTTGTTAATGTCACTTTACAATTAAATTTTTTCTTTATTTCTGTTTTATCTTTTTCCTTTGGTTATTTATTTATTTTACTTAATTTACATTTCTATTTTTATTTAAACTTTTTTAAAATGTTTAGAAACCAAGTGATAATTATTTTTTCAAAAAAGCAAAACAAAGCAAAGCTTCATTTCGCCTCTTTATTTTATTATTTTTATTTTATTTTTATTCACTGAGTATTTCAGTAACATCTGAGCATTCAATCAAGGTCAGCTCAAAATATTTCAGTTTTCTGGTCTCATTTAAATCATCCTTTGCTTTTAACTCTATCTATGCATTACATTCTGCACTATGCCAATAATAAGATCATTGATTTCAGTGTAATCCAGTGTAGACACGGTGTCAGGTGCAGAATTAGGAACCAAGCATCAAAATTCAATACTTACACAACACCAGAATAAACAAATAAATGCATGAATTAATAAAGGCAGATTAAGTCCACTGTGCCGTTTTCACACAGATGAAGCGGTCATACTGTACGCGGCTCCATCAAATGCACGTAAACATGCAGGAATCATGCAGCCATGCACTGATCATGTGACCGAGTGAAGACAGCCGTGTGTTAGTGCAGGAATCTCTAATTTCTCACATTCAATTCAGCGAGATTATAATATGAGGCTCATTAATGGCCGATTATGATGGACGCTCCCTGTCTGAAGCACATGATCAGCAGCAACAGCAGAAGTCAGAGTACCTGATAACTATCCATATCGGTGTCTTCCTCCCTCTGCTGGAGAGAATACAGTCTGTCACACACTCACACAGATCTGCTGACCGACTCACATTCACACTCCAAACGCTTGTGGATTTTACCGATAACCAGAACTAGGTTGGACCACACCGATAAACCGATTATTTAACCGATAATTCATAAAATGGATGCTGAATGAAAACAAACATAACACTCCAAGCAAAACAGTGCTGAACTTTATTACTAAAAAATAAAAAAATGTACTGAACCATGAAAATGTAATGTACTTTAAATTAAATAAATATATACATTTTTATTAAATATTTTTAGTGCTGTCAAACGATTAATCATGATTAAAAGCAACCAAAATAAACATTTTTGTTTGCATAATATATGTGTGTGGTGTATATTTATTATGTATATATAAATACACAAACATACATGTTGTGCGTCTTTTTAAAGACGACGTTGCATCTGGTAAACTCAAAGTTGTGTCTTTTTAAAGACGCTGTTGCGTCTTGCAAACTCGACATTGTGTCTTTGTAAAGTCGACGTTGCGTCTTGCTACAGACAACGTATCACCTGTGCGTTTCTGGATGTGGTCGTTATCTGGTGTCGGATGATGATCACAAACGCTGCCTCACGTGTCTGGGCATTAAGCACACTGAGGTGGCGTTCGTGGATGAGTCATGTTGCCGGGCCACCGTGAGAGTAGGGCTAGAGTGGAAATCTCCACCATGTCCCGAGCCCTCAAGGTTGGACGAATGGTTCTTCAGGGTGGCCCGCGCTGGTTCTCAGCGCCCCGCCCTGGTGCCATTCTTCCCGGAGGTGCATGAGGGGGCTTTCCAGGTCGTGGAAGGCACCTTTTTCTGCCGGAAACCGACCTGCTAGCTCCTCCTCCCTCACCACTCTCCTGCTAGCTCCTTCTCCCTCACCACTCTCGACGGTGGTGCAGCTAGGGGGTATACAGGGGAAGTCGTGGCCTAATGGTTAGAGAGTCGGACTCGTAACCCAAAGGTTGCGGGTTCGAGTCTCGTACCGGCAGGGATTGTAGGTGGGGGGAGTGAATGTACAGCGCTCTCTCCCACCTTCAATACCACGCCTTGAGCAAGGCGCCGCAGCAAAAATGGCTGCCCACTGCTCCGGGTGTGTGTTCACTGCTGTGTGTGTGCACTTTGGATGGGATAAATGCAGAGCACTAATTCCGAGTATGGGTCACCATACTTGGCCACATGTCACGTCACTTTTTAC
>NW_015647981.1:154257-154558 GCF_001515625.1 Sinocyclocheilus rhinocerous
TGCTGCCTCCATCCTTCCGCCGGCCGCAGCGCCCCAGCCTGCTCATCGCCGAGGGCGGCCATGTACAATGGGCACGCAGTGTCGGGGGTTTGGACGGGCGCCCAACTGCACTGGCACATCAACCGCCTAGAGTTGTTAGCAGTACACCTTGCCTTGAACCGTCTCAGAGGGTGCTTACGAGGCAAGCACGTGCTGGTCCGCATGGACAACACTGCGACTGTTGCGTACATCAACCGACAAGGTCTGCGCTCCCGTCGTATGTCGCAACTCACCCGCCACCTCCTCCTTTGGAGTCAGAAGC
>NW_015647981.1:155389-157930 GCF_001515625.1 Sinocyclocheilus rhinocerous
CTCTCTTTTGCATTTCTATTTTTATTTTAAGATATTTTAAGTTATTTGGACACCAAGTGATATTTGTTGTACTTCTGTAAAGATAATAATAATAATAAACATTTTAGGGAAGGATGCTGCAGATCAGAGTGTTTTTACTATCACTGAGATACTATTATAGTTTTTGTTAACATTTTGGATTAGATTTTATTGTTATATTTTATAATTTGAGTTCAGGTTTTAGTAATTTTGTTGTGTGTTTTTGTCATTTTGTTAGTTTGTTTTTCATATGCCTATATAGTTTTTATTATGTTTTATTTTATTTACTTATTTTAGTACTTCAACTTGAACTATATGAAAATGAGAAAATAAGTTTATTTTTTATTTTATTTTATTTTATTTATTTTAGTATCAATGATACTGTTGTAGTTTTTATTAATACTTTGAATTTGTTTTATTTTGATATATTCTGTTTCTATTATGAATTGTGTTGACGTTTTAGTAAAGTTTATAGTTTTTGTCATTTGTATTAGTTTTATTAAATTTTTTTATTATTTCTTTTTAATATGTCTATATCTAAATATCTAGTTTTTATTTTTTATTTCAGTTTTAGTTTTAGTTATTTTAGCACATCAAGCTAAACTAAATGAAAATGAGAAATGTTTCCTTGGGAACTAATGAAAATAAAAGTAAGGTTTTTGTATATATTTCATTTTATTCCAGTTAACATTTATTTTATTTCAAATAATTAATTTTTTAATGTTTTTAATTTTAGTTAGCTATAATAACCCTGATTTCAGTAAATGTTTATTTTATTTTACGTAATGAAAGTGCTTTTTCTAATGTTTTTAGTTTTAATTAGCTATAATAACTCTGAATCACTTTCAGTCGGTCACTCTCGACGTCACGTCGGTGACCGACGAATTGGGATCTCGCTTAGAGAGACCAATACACTTCGAGTGTAAACTAAACGAGACAATGCACATTGGCATGCGATGATTGCATCCAGCTGCCTCTCAAGTGTTGTTTCCTCCTGGGCGCTGGCTCGTGGCGCCTCAATGACAGATATTTGTAGAGCTGTGGGCTGGGCGAACCCCAACACGTTCGCTAGATTCTATAGCCTTCGTGTGGAGCCTTTATCCTCCAGTGTTCTCACCTCAAATGGGTAGAGGCACTGAGAGGCCCCGGTTTAATGTCGGCTTGCTAAACCTGCTCCAGAGTGTCCGTACTGTAGATCCTGTCGAGCTCCTCCATCCCCTCGGCAACCAGATGTGGCGGAACGTCTGGTGCCAGGCCCTCACTCGATGAATCCGTGAGAACCGGTAGAGGGCTGGGTTCCATATGTAGAGACCTAAGTGGATTCCATATGTGTAAAGTCCACGGTATAGCCTCAGAGGCCGTGTTTCCCCGGCAGACTTCTGCCATTTCCAAGAGGGTTATAATTACCTCTAATCTTCCATATTCACCTGAACGGTTGTTCATATGTTTAAGTGCTTATCCTCCTTCCCTAAGTGGAATATGTGTAAAGTCCACGGTATAGCCTCAGAGGCCGTGTTTCCCCGGCAGACTTCTGCCATTTCCAAGAGGGTTATAATTACCTCTAATCTTCCATATGCACCTAAATGGTTGTTCATATGTGTAAATGCTTCCAAAACCTCCACAACGCTCCTGTTCCAAGTGGTACGGGTACGTTTTCCCAGTGTTATCCAATCTCACTGAGTGGGTAATGCTATGACAACGGTGACTGGTCTTCTTCTTGCGAGCCCCGGCCTACACCAAAAAGGGGCGCAGGAGGCTCGCACAGGACACTGGAAGGGGCAGCATCCATGTCGCTTTGGTAGGGATCCCAATTCGTCGGTCACCGACGTGACGTCGAGAGTGACCGACTGAAAGGGAACGTCTCGGTTACGTATGTAACCCTCGTTCCCTGTAGAAGAGAATGGAGACGTCACATCCCGTCACCACAGCTGCTGTCCCACCGCTGAGCGGCCAGGTCACCGGCTCGGCTCCTCATTGAAAACCTGGTATGCACTGCACCGGCTGCCTTTTTATGCTCATGCAGTGATCAGTGGCAGCTGGATGCAATCATCGCATGCCAATGTGCATTGGCTCGTTTAGTTTACACTCGAAGTGGATTGGTCTCTCTAAGCGAGATCCCAATTCGTCATCACCGATGTGACGTCTCCGTTCCCTCCTTTAGGGAACGAGGGTTACATAGGTAACTGAGACGTTTCAGTTAATGTTTATATCACTTTAAAGTGCCCCTATTATGCCTTTTCGAATATTACCTTTCATGCAGTGTGTCATGTAGCTGTATGTGAACATAAACTATCTGCAAAGTTGTGAAGCCGACAGTGCACGATAAATAAAGTTATTGTCTATCAAAAAAAAGAGTCGGCTCACAATCGCCTAAATGAGTCGCCAGGAATTCGAATCTTATTCTGTTACGGCTCTATGTCACGAAGTAACACATTTGCATAATGTCTGCCCACGTTCTACGTCGCCAACTTGCCCGCCCACAAAAGTAAAATTTCAGTGTGGTTAACATCATGTCGCGAAGAC